>NW_011889082.1:2193687-2196706 GCF_000151845.1 Pteropus vampyrus
TGTTCTGCGTCATAAAGACTCTGTTATCTCATATGTTTATTCCACAAATGCTTCCCCATGAGAATCCCATGAGACAAATATGGCTGAATGGGTGAACGACCCAGTTCAAGGTCTGTTCCCTCCCTGTCCCCCATTATAATCCCTTAAGGCAAAGACTATGTCTTATTCCCCTCCCTCCCCAGTCTCCAGCCTATTAAACATTTCCCGGAGGTTTTCTATGTAGTAAGTGCTTCAAGTGCATGATCTCTTTAGACATCACATCAACTGAATAACTAGGCACTATTATTATCTCTATTTATAGATGAGGAAACCGAGGCTCAGAGAGATATGTAACTTAAAGCCACATAGCAAGTGTGTGCTAGAGTGTGGCTTGGAATCCACATCTCTCTGATACCAAAGCTTAGGCACTTAAACCAACATGATTCTACCTGTTTTGTCTCTAGACAGCATCAGGCACAGAAAAAGCCCGCAGCGGTGTCCACTGGACTCAACCAAATTGTAATAATACCTACTAGAAAAATGATAATTTGGGGTCATGGGCCTTACAGAATAAACAAGAAAGACTGTCTCTGGACACAAGTTTCTTCTAATCAACACTATTGACTCTTTTTTATCTCAGCATCAGCTTCCATGAAGCAGCTCTCCTTCCCAGCTTAGTTCCATCAGATCAGCAGTTCCAGGAATGACTTCTGTTTTACTCCACCTGCAGCACAAGCTCCCTCCAACCCTCTCCACGAAGTGCTCCAGCGGGAGGACCCCTATTGTCTTAAGGGTTTGGTCAGCTCCCATTACTCTGGATTTCTCTAGAGGGCAACAGATTCCTGCTGGCCATATTTTGGATGTCATTGGCTCCCACTAACCAGCTCTGTAACCTTCGGTAAGTTAACTTCTTTGAGCCTTGAGTTTTTTATCTTTAAAAAGGAAATGAGCACTTGATGGTATGTTGTGAGTTTAACTGAAAATGTAAGTTAAATATGAAACACAGTGCCTGCTCCACACCGTATCTACTCAGAAGTAGTAGCTATTATCCATCTAAGATGGCAAATTTTAAAATATGTAATTATTGTTTCTACTTGAAGAAGATGAACAATTAGAGGAAACAGAGGCAGCAAATGGAAGGAAAAGCCACGGGGTTAAGAGAGCAAATAAAATGCAATATCATGGAAGCCTTATAGTGTTATCCTCAGTTCCTATTTCCTAATGGACATTCAAGAGTCTCTGTATTGAATTTGGCAAAAAGATACAGGGGAATTTCAAGACTTGTTTCTGCAGAGAAATGGGGATAGAGAGGGATGACAGAGAAACAGAGCAAGGAAATAAAGGCAGTTACTACTGACTATTTGTAAGGTTTGGCAGGAAAAGGAAGTAGAGGGGCAGCAGTTCAAGGGCAATGGATTTATGCCAAGGAGATGATTAATAAATAATCACTGAATCAATGGCTTAGGGAATGGTTGAGTGTGTGAATGAAGGTGCTTGGAGTTTGATTAAATGGTTTTGGTAATGCTGACATTTTGGGTCTGTTGCATCTTTTTTTCTTTTTTAGTGGGAGAAAAATTGGAACGATTATACAATATTGTCAGCCAAAATAAAACACCTCGCTTCTTTAAAGAGCATCAGGTAAAAATCATTTCACCTGCTGCCATTTGTGGCTCTCTAAATTGCCAAACTTTGAGTGCCTTCCAGTTGTATGAAATTTGTAATAAGGTGTCTGTCAGAAAAGACCCAGGAATACCAGCTGTGGTTGGAAGTTGATCATGAAGGATTTGGAGATGTATAAATGTGAGTCTGCAAATGTAAATCTGTTGAGGAACATCTCCTGGAATTCTTATGCTCAAATTGACTAAGGCTGGATGAAAATCAATTTATCTGTTCCTCTCAGCGCATTACCTGGACCCAGAGCCCCACCCTGTGAGTGCTATTGGTTAGTCAGAAATAGACTAAACTTTGCAGAGGTGTATATTGACCACCGGACTGGCCATTTACTGCAGAATAAGGCTTCTTACACTTTAATGTGTGTGTAAACCCCTGGGGAACTTGCCAAAATGCAGATTCTTCCTACATTAACCTGGGAGAGGCTTGAGATTCTCTTTCTGTAATAAGTCCCTAGATGGCACTGAATCTTAGGCTGTTGGGCACCTGTATGATAGACCATACTTCAAGCAGTAAGACTATAGCATATCTGGCTCTGGTTTGCTCACACTTTTACTATTGGGGCATTTGGTGGACACCTGAGACACTCTTGGTGTCAGTTCAGTTCCAGGACTGGTTTCCTCCCCTTCCAAACCCCCCACCACTAACCCCTGCTGGGAAAATATAATAAATACAAATTCAATAACAATAGCTGCTCAGATTTTTTAATTCACAGCTTAAAGGTATTTTTTCTCTTTTTGCTTTGGGAGAAAAATGTTTTTTCTTCATTTTGGATCCCATAATTCTTGACTTTTTTTTTTTTTAATACCTTAATTGTTTGGCATAAACCCACTCTTGTTGATTTGGTATTTCTTCTGTGGATAAACTTTCTGGCTTTGGAAAAAGCCTCCTTTTTTTTGTGAGGCACTTTTAACCTGAGGGATTTCCATTTAGCTTAATTGACATATTTATGTATTGAGATGGGTGCCTATAGGGCTTGGGCCACAGCCTCTTTTGTATAATCGAAAAAAATGAAATGAGCTGTTCTCACAGTTGTGTGCCCTTCAGTCATGGAGTGCGGTAAAAGGCTCATCGTTTAGAGGCTGCAAAAGCTCAGGAAGATCAATAGGCATAATTCAATCCAGAGTCATTTAGAAAAGCAAAACTTGGGATTTTCAAAGCCCAATTATTTCAGGATCTTGGCCATTGCTAATTCCCTGTTAAACTCTTTCTGGGCCTTGATCCCTTCTCCATGTTAAAGAATGGCCTTCTCAACTCCTGATGAATCATCCTGCTAAGGTTAAGCCCAGGAGCTTTCTCCTGAGCGTCAGACGATTTGTAAACTCTGAGGCCCTGACTGAACACAGGCCCAGCTGCAGACTGTCACTTT
>NW_011889082.1:2196756-2209464 GCF_000151845.1 Pteropus vampyrus
AATTTCAAGACTTGTTTCTGCAGAGAAATGGGGATAGAGAGGGATGACAGAGAAACAGAGCAAGGAAATAAAGGCAGTTACTACTGACTATTTGTAAGGTTTGGCAGGAAAAGGAAGTAGAGGGGCAGCAGTTCAAGGGCAATGGATTTATGCCAAGGAGATGATTAATAAATAATCACTGAATCAATGGCTTAGGGAATGGTTGAGTGTGTGAATGAAGGTGCTTGGAGTTTGATTAAATGGTTTTGGTAATGCTGACATTTTGGGTCTGTTGCATCTTTTTTTCTTTTTTAGTGGGAGAAAAATTGGAACGATTATACAATATTGTCAGCCAAAATAAAACACCTCGCTTCTTTAAAGAGCATCAGGTAAAAATCATTTCACCTGCTGCCATTTGTGGCTCTCTAAATTGCCAAACTTTGAGTGCCTTCCAGTTGTATGAAATTTGTAATAAGGTGTCTGTCAGAAAAGACCCAGGAATACCAGCTGTGGTTGGAAGTTGATCATGAAGGATTTGGAGATGTATAAATGTGAGTCTGCAAATGTAAATCTGTTGAGGAACATCTCCTGGAATTCTTATGCTCAAATTGACTAAGGCTGGATGAAAATCAATTTATCTGTTCCTCTCAGCGCATTACCTGGACCCAGAGCCCCACCCTGTGAGTGCTATTGGTTAGTCAGAAATAGACTAAACTTTGCAGAGGTGTATATTGACCACCGGACTGGCCATTTACTGCAGAATAAGGCTTCTTACACTTTAATGTGTGTGTAAACCCCTGGGGAACTTGCCAAAATGCAGATTCTTCCTACATTAACCTGGGAGAGGCTTGAGATTCTCTTTCTGTAATAAGTCCCTAGATGGCACTGAATCTTAGGCTGTTGGGCACCTGTATGATAGACCATACTTCAAGCAGTAAGACTATAGCATATCTGGCTCTGGTTTGCTCACACTTTTACTATTGGGGCATTTGGTGGACACCTGAGACACTCTTGGTGTCAGTTCAGTTCCAGGACTGGTTTCCTCCCCTTCCAAACCCCCCACCACTAACCCCTGCTGGGAAAATATAATAAATACAAATTCAATAACAATAGCTGCTCAGATTTTTTAATTCACAGCTTAAAGGTATTTTTTCTCTTTTTGCTTTGGGAGAAAAATGTTTTTTCTTCATTTTGGATCCCATAATTCTTGACTTTTTTTTTTTTTAATACCTTAATTGTTTGGCATAAACCCACTCTTGTTGATTTGGTATTTCTTCTGTGGATAAACTTTCTGGCTTTGGAAAAAGCCTCCTTTTTTTTGTGAGGCACTTTTAACCTGAGGGATTTCCATTTAGCTTAATTGACATATTTATGTATTGAGATGGGTGCCTATAGGGCTTGGGCCACAGCCTCTTTTGTATAATCGAAAAAAATGAAATGAGCTGTTCTCACAGTTGTGTGCCCTTCAGTCATGGAGTGCGGTAAAAGGCTCATCGTTTAGAGGCTGCAAAAGCTCAGGAAGATCAATAGGCATAATTCAATCCAGAGTCATTTAGAAAAGCAAAACTTGGGATTTTCAAAGCCCAATTATTTCAGGATCTTGGCCATTGCTAATTCCCTGTTAAACTCTTTCTGGGCCTTGATCCCTTCTCCATGTTAAAGAATGGCCTTCTCAACTCCTGATGAATCATCCTGCTAAGGTTAAGCCCAGGAGCTTTCTCCTGAGCGTCAGACGATTTGTAAACTCTGAGGCCCTGACTGAACACAGGCCCAGCTGCAGACTGTCACTTTTAGGTCACTTCTGAAGCCTAGCATGCTTTGAAGGCAAGTGTGGGAATTGATTCTTATTGGTTTAATATAGCTATGGTTAATGGCTTATAGATTTTTATATAGTCTGGCCCTGCTAGGCATGTCTGTTAAGTCCCTATTAAGGTTAACAAAGGAAACAGAAGGTCAAGGGGCCTGGGACAAATGCATGGCTTTCCTACAAGCCAGACCAAGAAATGTCTCCTTAACAAGAATTCTTATTATCTCCTCAAGACTTGAGAAAGAGGGACCTTTTGCTGTATAATGGAGGAATTTGACCTCTAAGCTCAAAAACACATGTTTCACAGGAGAGCCAGGTGATGTCAGAGTAGCACAAATGCCCTGCTGGGATGAGTCGATGAAAATAGATACAGGTGAACCAACTACCCCTGGAGACTCTAGCTCCTGCCAGGATGGCCGTAGTGCGTTGAATGTTGGTCCTGCAAAAGATACGTCTATCCAGAAACTGTGAATGTGACCTTATTTGGAAAAAGGGTCTTTGCAGATGAAGTTGGGGATCTCTAGGTAAGATCTTCCTGGATTACTTGAGTGGGCCCTAAATCCAATGACAAGTATCCTTATAAGAAAGTGAGAGGACACACACAGGGGAAAAGGCAGTGTGAACATGGGACAGAGATTGGAGTGGTGCAAGACCCGGACTGCAGGGACTTACAGAGGTCACCCGGAAGCTGGGAGAGAGGCGTGGAGTGATTCTCCCTCAGAGCCTTCAGAAGGCACCAGTCCTGCTAACAGCTTTATTTTGGACTTTTCTGTTCTAGAACTGTGAGAGAATACATTTCTGTTGTTTTAAACCACCAAGTTTGTGATAATTTCTTAAGGCAGCCTTAGGAAACGGATATAATGACCAAGTACCCTCCTCCAAAATCAACCCTAGAGAAACTCTAGAACCATGAAGATACATGGATTCTAGACACTAGAGATAAAAAATGTGAGCCCCTAAAGTGATTGAAGGTTGTCTTGGCTGGTGGTAGGAGAGGTGAGTGGCTACAGCTGGAAGGGTGACCTGAGGCAATGGTGGAAGAAAAGTTGGAGAAAGGATTGTTAAATTCTGCACTTGCCTCTCCTCCAGGTTACAGAGAATTCAGTGACCGATCCTTTAAATTTCCTCTGCCAGTATAATAGCGACACAGGCATCAAAGGCTTGCAGGGTAGGGTGCTGAATGAAAGGAGGCACAGGACCGAACTTCTCTTCTACTCCAATCCCAGAGCTATTGCTTGCAACCCAGGGAGGAGACTCCTTCCCTCAGTACCACTTCTCTCTAAATTTTTAAAGAAGCATTCCTGGCCAGAGGAGTTGTCTGGTAAGATGGCAGCAAACGGCAAAGATCATCTGTTGTTATCTGATGTCCGGGGTTCCGCCATGGGTCTCATCCTTCTCCTCTCCTTTCCTTAGACTCATCTGAGCTCACACAGACAAGCCCTTCAGATTCCATCCAAAGCAGGATTACCGGAACAAGAATTCAAATGAATGTGAAAGAAGCCTGTGATAAAGGATGTTAGATATATGAAGTGAGAAATCAAAAAAGAACAAAAAATCCCAGGTGAAAACTAGGATTTTTTAAATAGAGTATAACAGATGGAATAAATAATAGGGCAGATATAGATGAAGAACTAAGCAGTGAATTAGGAGATCAGTTTGTTATAAATATAGACAATGGGCTGATAACTATAAATTGAAAATGAAACTCCTTAATGCTCCAGTTTTTTAACATGCAAAGGATACGAGCAAAAATTCTCAATAAATATAGAAAAGTCCAAAAAATATGAAAAAAAAATCCAAGCTTACTAGTAATGAAATAAAATAAAGCAACGAAGTACTGTTTTAATCTTAAATTGAAAATGATGTAAAACTACAATAATCCATTTGATATGTCTTTGATAAGTGTGTAAATAGAAATATCATTGGGAGACTTATGGGCTTTATTTGTGATACAGATTTTAGTGTAATACCTGAAACTGGAGATTGATAGAAAACTTAGAAGAGAGAGCATGCATATACTGGGTGCCTAGAGAGATGAGGCCAAGCATGGTCAAGGAGGGGCAGGCGGTGAGGGAGGCATGCTCATAGATTGCTGGCTCATAGCTTCTCTGGAGAGCAATTTTGAAACATGAATCAAAATCCTTCTGACCTACGAGTAATCCAGCGATCTATACAGGAATATGGGCATCTATTAACTTGAAACCTCTGCTCTGTCAAGAGAAGTTTCCATCACCTTCTCCCCTCTCTTCTTGCCACTAATGGCAAAGCCTTGTCATCCTCCCATTCTGGGACTTACAGTAACTTGTTCACTTCATTCAGGCTTTGTTAAACCACAGGAAGAGAGGCTGCCTTTTGGAAGCTATCTTGGATGATAAAGTATCAGCCTTGAGGATACAAGCCATGACCCAGATGGTGAGGTGTAAAAAAGAAAGATACATGAATTCCTGGTGGCAGTAAGTTGCCATACAAGTCTTATATTGCCTACTTCTGGATCTTTTTTTTTTTGTATATCAAAAAATATACCCCTCATTGGTTTAAGCTACTCAGTCAGGGCTCTGATTACCAGCAATCAAGTGCAATTTAAAGCTAAAGGCTTTTCATAAAGGCTTTGAGCTTAGTTAGCTCTATTCACCAGCACACTTGCCATAAATTTATCCTTGGTTGCAAGCATTTGGTTGAGTCTGACATCCATTTCCTGAAAAACTATGAAACTTCTATTAATCACTGAGTAGTTTATTTTCTAGTTAAAATTTTCAAATCCAGTTGTTCTGTGGCAATTCTGGAGCAGGTGGTCGATGATGCATGGAGAGGTCTCGTTCAAGTAATTCACAAGAGTGAGCAGATGTTAAAGGGCTTTAACTGTTAAAATGGGAAGAACATCTGTAAAACATATTTTACAGATAGATGAGGCCAAACATTCCAAGGAGAAGCGGAAGGATTGGGAGAAGAGAAGGAAGTGACTGGGGCCAGCAGAGAAGCTGACATAGGTACGATAAGGGTGAGGGCACGGTGGCACTCTGGCACTCTGCTGTTTTATGTCATCTTGTTTAAAATCACATGAAGTGTAAAATTAGCATGAATGATCCATTGAGGTCATTGTAAATGAGATATTAAAATATTAAGGATAGTTCATCTCTAGTCTCTTCTCCACCCTATTAAATTTTGTAGAAAAAAAAAATTACTGAGAAAATACAAGACAGTAATTCTTTTATCATTCAAGTCTGAGCCGAAAAGAAAGTAACAAGAATTAAATAAGCAGCATGTTGTTATAAAATAGATTTGGGAAAAGACTTCCTAGAAGAAAACAGTGGGAAGAAGGAAGAGAGAAAGAAATGAAACTAAATAATCTTTGTTTCCATTACTGAAGATTCAGTGCAAAGCAAAGGGCAAAAAATAGCCAGGACACTCCTGAAGAAAGAGGGAAGGAGAGTATTGGGGAGAGGAGGAGGAGGGAGAAGTTTCTCTATTATCTATCAAGACTAATTATAGAGCTATAGATGTTAAGACAGTGAGTTGTTGGGGCAAGGATAGACAAGTCTACAATGGTACAAATAGAAAACCCAGATACAGATTCATACATAAATGATCACTTAATTTTTAACTAAAGAACCATTGCAAAGTCATAGGGGAAGGACATCTTTTTAAATAAAGAGTGCTGTAACAATTGAATATCCTTAAGTGAAAAAGGAAGGAAGGATCTTGATTCCTCCTTCAAAAATCAGCTCTATGGGATTGAAGATCTAAATGTGAAAGGCAAAACACTAAACTTCTTAGAAGATAATGTCATGAGATATCTTCATAATTTCAGAGAATGAAGATATTAAACAGAGTGCTGTTGAAGGAACATATTAATAAATTGGACTATATTAAAATTAAAACTTTTTTTTTTAATCAGAAGATACCACTAAAGGATGACAATGCAGACCATGGAGAGAAAAAAGATATTTGCAATACATAAAACTAACATATATCCAGAATATATGAAGAATTTCTACATAAAATAAGAGAACTCAGTAGAAAACTTGAGTGAAGGACCTAGGTACTTAACTAATGAGAGAATCAAAGTAAAAATGTGCTCACCTTCATTAATGTAGAACAGAATAAAAATCAAAGCCACAGTGAGATGTCACTGCACCTTCTCTAGATTGGCTAAATCTAAAAAGTCTAACAATGTCAAAAGTTGGTAAGAATGTAGAGCAATGAGATCTCACATGCATTGTTGGTAGGAATATAAATTTGTATATTAACGTCAGAAAATAGTTTGGTACTACTAGTAAAGCCTTAGATATGCATTCCTCTTGATCTAGCAAACTTACTCTTAGGTATATACCCTAGAAAGCATCTGCACAGGCATATCAGGAGACATGTAGAAGAATTTCCAGAGTATCATTATTCACAGTAGCAAAAGACCAGAAAAAATGACCATCAAAGTAAAATTGGTAAATTGTGAAATTTCTATACAATGGCATAGCACATAGCAACAAAATATATAGCTACAAACAATATGGATAAATCTTTTTTTTTTTTTTAATGTTGAGCAAAGGAAGGTAGGCACAAAATGAGTACTGTCTTTCTCCATTCAGGCTGCTGTAACAAATTACCACAGACTGGGTGGCTTATAAATAACAGAAATTTATTTCTTGCAGTTCTGGAGGCTGGAAGTTCTAGGCTGCCAGTACAGCTGGGTTATATCGAGGGCCCTTTTCTGGGTTACTTCTCCTATCCTCACATGGCGAAGAGCAGAGCAGAAAGGAAGGAAGTTCTTTCTCATGACTTATAAGGGCACTAATTCCACTCAAGGGTTCCACACTTATGACCTCATCTAATCCTAATTACCTCCCAAAGGACCCACCTCCTTATATCATAATATGCAGAATAGGGTTTCAAGATACAAATTTTGAGGGGGACACATGTTCAGTCCACAACGATTTCCAGCAATTTCATTTTTATAGCGGTCAAAAGTGGCAAAAACTAAGATACAGTGTTGAGGGCTGCACATGCGTACTTATGTGGTAGATGTGAAGAAAAACAAGGAAGCGATGACCATAAAAGTGATGGGAACGGGAATTTGATCAGGAGGGACTATTAAGGTGCTGAAAATGTATTTCTTGACTCAAATGATAGTTACCCAGGTGGTCACTTTACACTTTACCCAGATGGTAGTTACCCAGGTGGTCACTAATTCATTAAGCTCCAAAGTATTTATGTTCCCTGTGTTTTTATATATATGTAAAATTTTTTTCCAAATGAAGTTTAAAAGAGAAAAAAATGAAGAGACTCAATTCAGGCAGATAATCTGAATGGTCGGGAATTGACAAGTTGATAAATGACCTCTTCATACAATATACATGATACTCTTGGATGTTTGTTTCCTGGCTTTATAAATACATTGTAAGTATTTTCATCATGAGTTCCTCCTGGGCAATAATGATTGAGTCAGTGATTGGGCACAGAAAAGATATTTGAATTTTACAAGTTGTATTTCATGTAAAATATTCAACTTACATCAGTTTTTCTTTGCATGAGGGGACATGAATAAGGATGTTCAGAGCAGCACTATTCAAAGTAGCAAAAAAACTGGAAAAGATGTCCATCAAAGTGAAATAGATAAAGTATGCTATATTCAGACACAAAAAGAAAGCTACCGACAACAGTCTGGATCAATCTTTTTTTAATGTTGAGCAAAACAGGACAAAGAAAAAAAGGACATATTTTCTATGATTTCATTTTTATTCCAAATCTATGCAAAATCCAAACTACAGTGGTTAGAGGTACACACTGATAGGATAAAAGAGTGAAAAACTAGGAAGTGATGAGTATAAAAGGGATAGGCCAGTCAAGGCAGGGCTTGACAAAAGCTAGCACTATTCTAGATTCATTGGGAGATAAATCAAGACTAAGAGAATCTCATTCCCTAAATAATTATGTTGAATAATTACTTTCCAGAATCGTAGCATCCCAGAATTGAAAGGAACCTTAAAGATCACTAAAATAAGTAGATCCTTGATTTTTTTATTTCGATTTTTATTATTATGTTTCAAGACAACTTAGAGATTTCAATAAAGGATTGCCAAACTTCTTATTTTGGGTAGTAAGGTATGTTTGAAAACCTACTACTATCTATCATTATCATTAATTCGTAAAAGAAATGGCATTTCACCCTTACAATGTAAGAAGTAAAAAGATATCCGGATAAACAATAGTCCTTTATAGAATAAATTAAGATTTATGAACCGCGTTGCCCATATTTTTCTAGGGACTTAGTAAAAATCTTATAATGGACTATCACCAATCCCTAGACTTGCATGTGGTGAACTTTGACCTCATCCACTATCCACCCAATGCTTGTACCCTTTCCCCAAAATCTGTGAAAAGTGTTGCTATAGCCTATCTTCTGGTGAATGAGAACTCACCCTCTCCTAATGACACCTCTTTATCTTTGAACATCTGCAACTGTTTGGGCATTCTTCTGTTTGTTGAACCTAATTTCAGTTCTTTCCCTTTCACTTATTGGTCCTAGACCAGCAACTAAACATACTGTTCAGACTGTATAGTCCTCTGCTTGTCAGCATCAAAATTTCAGCAGCAAACCTAATGCCCCACCCCATAACCCCTGCTCATCATGTTTAAACATCCCCAGGTCTTGTGTGTGTGTGTATGTGTGTGTATGTGTGTGTATATGTGTATGTATGTGTATATGTATATATGTATATATACATATACACACACAGAGTCCTCAGCATCCTTGTCACAGCTTATATGTTCCAATTTGAGTATATCCACTTAAAAAAATGTGCTATTCCAAACTGAGTACAACTTTCCAAGTGGTCTGCCTCACCCATCATTTCTCTTATTCTAAGCATCATACTTCTTCATTCAAGGCAGCTTAAAATTGCCCAGATCAACCCTCTGGTTCTTAACCCATTTGATAAAAACAAGTTCATATGCCAGTGTGAAACTAGAAATTGGTCGATCATAGAAAGATAGTGCAGTGTATCTTAAAATTTGATAAGATATGAGAACAGCCAATTATTTATGTTTCTAATACTCCAAATTAACCTAATTTGTGCTTAGCCCGCAATTCTCCTCATGTCAGAAAATATACTATTAGCAAGGTCCTAAAATGTCTTTCAGAGGAGTGACATGTGGTCTTGGTATGCTAGTCCAATGAAGAAAATGAAGTTATCGTGCTGTCATTTGCCCTTGGTGATTGCTTGCTGGTTCCAGCTACTGACATCAGGGTGTCTTACAGCTTGTCCAGTTCTCTGGAACTGAGACTCAGATCCCCAATATGCAGTTTGCAGAATTCCCCCCACCCACCTTCTTGGAAAATGTAACTGATGTGAATTTCCCACTTACAGTCTTCTGTCACCCATGTTGCCTGTGGGGTTAGGAAAGTCCCACCAGCAGCAGTTTAATGCCTCAGTAAATTACAGCCTGATTTGCATGGGCTGGGATGCACAAACAAAGATAAAATGACTAAGTATCCTTACTCATCTTGTGCATGACGAGAAAGTAAAACAATGTACAAAGAAATGAAATTATTAATAATAAAAGTACCAATTTTCATCTGTACTATTAAAAGATAATATGTGTGTATATACATAATTTATCCCAGCCTCTAGTATTTAGCAATATATTGCTAAATATATCCTTATTACATATAAGATATGTAATTGAATAATATGTATTCGATTTCATATTTAATAAAATTCACTCATGACCCATGACAAGCATTTTGCAAAGAAATAATATAAAATACAGGGTTTCTTTCTTCATAATTCAAAAAGAGAGAAGAAAAGCTTTCTTTTCATTAAATATCCTCTAGTCTATATAAAAAGGCAAAAGTGTATTTACATTACATAAAATTAAGATATTTATGCATATTGTTTGTAATCATCAAAGTAAAGCTTATTCTCTATTTTCCTTCTCCAGCTCTTAGGAAGTCACCACCTTCTCTACAGATGACCATTCCACTCCATTGAAATCACTCTGTGGAATTCACTGTTGGTGTTTTTGTACTTCTAGAATCAATCAAATACAATGGTTAAAAAAAAAGTTAAAAAAGACTGAAATTTTGACATTCAAGAATTATTTGCACTCCCATTCCATTCTAATCTGGTTCATTCCTTTAACAAATATCACTGTGGAGCATCTACTACATACCCAGCCCTGTTCTGGGTGCTAGGGAGGTCGAAGTGAAAACGACAAATCATCCTGCCCTCAGGCATTTTATTGGGAAATAGACAATCGCAAAGTAAATACATAAAAAAATCATTTCAGATAAGAACTATGAAGAAAATAAAGCAGGATAGGGGATAGAAGGTGGTGGCGGGGAGGAAGGGAAGGAGATGTTTTAGATCGAATGATGTAGGGATTCAAAAGCTACTCTATTTTCTGTTACTCTAACAATCGGACTTTGCAAGCTTTCATCCATTACCACATCTGCCCTTTCCCTCCTCCATCTTTGGGCAGAGAAGACAGAGAAGGAAGAGCAAAGGTCAGCTGACTGAACGGCATTTTGGGGACTGCATGATACTAATCTTGACTTTGGATAAAGTAGAGAGGAGCAACAAGGTGCCAGGTAATGGGTTTGGCTTCAGCTGCCAAAGAACAGAGAACAGACTCCAGGAAGAGAAGGTGGTGAAGGAATCTCAGTGCTTCAGGGCTGTGACAAGAAAGGACCAGGAGAGGAAGAACGGTGGGCCAGGGATAGAGTCATAGCAGGGAGGAGTGAGAAGGAAAAGGGAATGCGAGTTCTCTGTGATGAATTCATTCCTTCTTTAACATGAGCCTGGCTGGCTATAGCTTGAGTGAGATTTTGCTTCCTTCAATTGGTAAAATGTGTGACAGACTCAAACAGCCATTGGACCAAAGATTATCAACCTGGGATCTTCCAATCTCCAGTTGGTTTTGGGACAGAATTAAGAGGTCCATGAATTGAAAGGGTAAAATAAAAGGGGAGTGGGTGAGGAGGGAGGGAGGTAGGAAGGATATCTATAAAATATAAGAAGCATAAAATCTTTATTTTTACTAACCTCTAATGAAAATTAAGCAGTTTCATCAAATATGATTACAGGCCACAAACATCACCATACAGTTGTTGCAGATATCAGATGTCCTGAAATATCATTTTTGCTCATTACTCTGTAAAAACTACAACGAGTAGGAGGCCTGCCCCTGAATATCATTTACTGCATTAGTAAAGAAGCACATATATTATTATATCTCACATTTTCTTAAATATTCTGACTGCATTTCAGTATAATTGGCTTACTTTATAATCCTATGCTTTCTGTTCCATGCATTTAAAAATATGATGCTGAGAAGATGTTCAGAAGCCTCCACAGACTGCCAAAGGGGCTAAACACCCCTGTCTTAAACTGTCTGCTGAGAGTTTGGGAAGAACAGAATCCTTCAAGTCATACATGCCAAGGGAGCCTGCAGAATTGTCTAAGAACAGAGAGGATCACATTCAGCCCCCGCCTCTGGAGCTTCAGGCGCTCGACTTTAGGAGAGATTAATAATAATCAT
Organism: Pteropus vampyrus; assembly: GCF_000151845.1. Lineage (NCBI taxonomy): Eukaryota > Metazoa > Chordata > Mammalia > Chiroptera > Pteropodidae > Pteropus > Pteropus vampyrus. The sequence goes on from NW_011889082.1 coordinate 2,208,077, forward strand.
GACTCTCCTCTAGCTAGCTAAGAGTCCTGGAGAATATTTCATCCTGTGGGTTTGGGGGCTGACAGACATTTCAGGGGAAATAGTGCCATCTGGTGGCAGATGTTCTTCCTCTGCCGCACACTTCCATTTGTCTTAACAGAAACTTTCACAGCAAAGCGCTTTGTTTGGCGTTTAGAATGGTCAGTGCATAGCTCGACCTCGTTTCTTTCCACTGCATGTGTCCAGTCTTACCAATTCTCCATCTCACAGATTCAGTACCTGATAATAGTCAAGCAAGGTTCTACAGAATCACACTTTATAGCTCCTTTGTAGAAATGTTCAGCAGGGGGCAGTGGTTAGCAGTGTTTGAATTCCAATTCTTGCAAGGTTCAATAATGACGAAGGTCTCTCTCCCTCAAAAAACCATTTTCTTCTGTGATCGTGCATGGAGTGTCTCAAATGCAAGGTGCACAAAAGAGATAGAACGGCTGTAAGGGAAGTCCACTTCCATCTGTCTAGAGGCTTCAGGTGGCATTGATGGTAGTAAACTTTCTGGGTTTCTGACATACCGATCCTGGATTTGCTGCCATATTTTGTTTAACTTGTTCTTGAGTTGTCAGTGTGATACTAGCTCCTGACTTGGCCTCTGTTACGGCTCCTCACCTCCCCAACCACTTCTTTCAAATTATAGTAACAGCCTTCTAACTGGTTTCCCTTTCTCCACCCTTGTCCTCCTGAGTTCATTCTCCACATGGCAGAGAGAGTAATCCTGTAATGATACAAGTCAAATCATAACACTCCTCTGCTCAAAATCCTTCTCACTCAGAGCAAAATAAAAGTCTTCACAATATCCTACAATGCTTTGTCATCAGGCCTGCGGATAACTCTCTGATTTCATCTACTGCCTAGATCCTCACCAATAATAGTAGCCTCTTTGCCGTTTCTCAAACAAACCGGGCATGTCTGCCTCAGAACATTCGTACTTGCTGTTCCCTCTGCCGAAAACACTGTTCCTCCAGGTACCAACAGGGTTCATGCTCTCACTTCTTTCATTAGACCAGCTACTTGTACCCCTTCCTTATTTTTCTCCATATTAATTATCACCATCAAAATTTTATGTATTGTACTTGTTAATTTTTTATTGTCATCCTCCTCCTGCTAGAATATGATGTCAATGAAAATAGTGATTGTTATCTCTTTAGTTTATTATAGTACTCCTAATGTCTAAAAAAATGCCACAGAGCAGAAAATCCAGTGTATAAAAGACTTATATTTCCTGCCATCAGGAGATCACACTCTACCTTGTGAATGTGCCTTCTTTCCCTGCCTGCAGTGAGATCTGTCCGCTACCCTACCCCAGATTCCCTTGACCCGTGAGGTCACTGGATTACTCTCATGCTCTGAACTTA
>NW_011889082.1:2209514-2224550 GCF_000151845.1 Pteropus vampyrus
CCGCACACTTCCATTTGTCTTAACAGAAACTTTCACAGCAAAGCGCTTTGTTTGGCGTTTAGAATGGTCAGTGCATAGCTCGACCTCGTTTCTTTCCACTGCATGTGTCCAGTCTTACCAATTCTCCATCTCACAGATTCAGTACCTGATAATAGTCAAGCAAGGTTCTACAGAATCACACTTTATAGCTCCTTTGTAGAAATGTTCAGCAGGGGGCAGTGGTTAGCAGTGTTTGAATTCCAATTCTTGCAAGGTTCAATAATGACGAAGGTCTCTCTCCCTCAAAAAACCATTTTCTTCTGTGATCGTGCATGGAATGTCTCAAATGCAAGGTGCACAAAAGAGATAGAACGGCTGTAAGGGAAGTCCACTTCCATCTGTCTAGAGGCTTCAGGTGGCATTGATGGTAGTAAACTTTCTGGGTTTCTGACATACCGATCCTGGATTTGCTGCCATATTTTGTTTAACTTGTTCTTGAGTTGTCAGTGTGATACTAGCTCCTGACTTGGCCTCTGTTACGGCTCCTCACCTCCCCAACCACTTCTTTCAAATTATAGTAACAGCCTTCTAACTGGTTTCCCTTTCTCCACCCTTGTCCTCCTGAGTTCATTCTCCACATGGCAGAGAGAGTAATCCTGTAATGATACAAGTCAAATCATAACACTCCTCTGCTCAAAATCCTTCTCACTCAGAGCAAAATAAAAGTCTTCACAATATCCTACAATGCTTTGTCATCAGGCCTGCGGATAACTCTCTGATTTCATCTACTGCCTAGATCCTCACCAATAATAGTAGCCTCTTTGCCGTTTCTCAAACAAACCGGGCATGTCTGCCTCAGAACATTCGTACTTGCTGTTCCCTCTGCCGAAAACACTGTTCCTCCAGGTACCAACAGGGTTCATGCTCTCACTTCTTTCATTAGACCAGCTACTTGTACCCCTTCCTTATTTTTCTCCATATTAATTATCACCATCAAAATTTTATGTATTGTACTTGTTAATTTTTTATTGTCATCCTCCTCCTGCTAGAATATGATGTCAATGAAAATAGTGATTGTTATCTCTTTAGTTTATTATAGTACTCCTAATGTCTAAAAAAATGCCACAGAGCAGAAAATCCAGTGTATAAAAGACTTATATTTCCTGCCATCAGGAGATCACACTCTACCTTGTGAATGTGCCTTCTTTCCCTGCCTGCAGTGAGATCTGTCCGCTACCCTACCCCAGATTCCCTTGACCCGTGAGGTCACTGGATTACTCTCATGCTCTGAACTTAGCAGGTTTCTCTGCTACTTATAGCATAAAAGCAAGACCCTGAAAAGCAGAGTGGCCCACATCTTTTCATGTCAAATTTGAATGAACCTCAGAACACAAGGATCACTAAAGTAGAAGTTTTGACTATGATTACTGTGGGTGAAGTAACAGTTTCCAAACTGACAGTGCTTATATAAGATGGCTGTGCTTTAGTTTCTCCTTGAGAGCTTTTAAAAAAGTACAAGTGCTTAGACCTCTCTGCTAAGGGCTTCGGACTTCGTTAGTCTGAGCCAGTCCAGGGGTAGCCCAGAGTTCAGGCATCAGAAGTTTTAAAAAGCTACCACGTGATTCTAATGTACAGCTAGGGTTGAGAAAGACTGATTCATTACTTTGTGACTGACACAGTACTACCATGCATTACATCATATAGTACATTCATGTGATATTTGAGATGGCCTGTGGTTTTCTCCCCATTTTACAGCGGATCCAAAAAGGTAACTTACTTGATAGCCAGGAAGTCTAAGAGCTAATATTCGAATCTAGTTCTGGCTCCAAATCCGGGGACTTTTTCCACCACAGTATAGCAAAGTCATCCCTAAATGAGATTGTATATCCATGTATAACAACCTCTACTTCTCCTTAATAACGTATTAGTAATTGCATTTTATTATCTGTCTTCTCCATTAGACTGCAGAACTTGAGAACAAAAACCAGGCTGCCTTGTTCACCCAGAGCCTAGCACATTCTAGGCTCCCCACAACTTTGTGGAGTGAGTGAGTGAGTGAATGAATGAGTGAGTGAATGAATGAGTGAGTGAATGAATGAGTGAGTGAATGAATGAGCAAATGAAAACAGCCACTCCGTCACTGGCTAATTTACTCTGTTGTCCTCAGCAAATTCATTGTCAGTTTGGTTGTTCTTATCCTGCTTCAGTGAAAGTTACACCCACCTGCTGGTTTTATTCCAGGGACATCTGAGTTCACGTTCTTTTCTTTCCTTTTCCTCAGAACAATTCTGCAGCTGAAAGATTGACTGAGGCTTTGGCACGAAGAAATTAAATTTATGTCTGCTCAGAAATCCCAAACCAGCAAACGTCATAAGTAGGTCTCAGTGGAATAATTTTCTTTCCCAGAAAGTCAAAGAGAAGGGAAGAATGATCTTCATTAAGATGTTTTGCCAATCGGTTTCTTTCCAGATGCATCTAATGGCTCCCTACAAACTGGAAAAGACCTGTCACCTCCAGTCAGTGATGTCATAGTCACATTACAAGCCTGTGACTGGAGCCTGTGGACCAGTGTTTCTCAACCTCAGCACTATTGACTTTTGGGGCTGGATAATTCCTTGTTACAGAGGGCCATCCTGTGCATTGTAGGGCTGCGGCGGCACCCCTAGCCTCTACCCGCTGGATGCCAGTCACACACACACACACACACACACACACACACACAGCCCTTCCCACACCACGATGATTAATTTTGTGTCAACTTGTCTGGGCCACAGTGCACAGTTGTTGTCTAACATTATTCCAGATGTTTCCATAAGGGTTTTTTTTGTTGTTGTTTTTGTTTTTTTTTTTTGGATGAGATTGACTTTTAAATTGGTAAACATTGAGTAAAGCACTTGGTTCCTTACAATGGGTCTCATCTAATTAGCTGAAATCCTAAATAAGACAAAAGACTGAAGCAAGGGACAATTCTGCTAGCACATAGCCTTCTGACTTGAACTTCAACATCAGCTCTTCCTTAGGTCTCCAGCCTGATGGCTTTTCAACTTGAACTGCAGATATTGGTCTCGCCAGCTTCTATAATCATGTGAGCCAATTCTTTAAAATCAAGGACTTACCCATTTCCCAAGCCCCATGACCTTCTGAGTCAGGTGCTTCTGCTCCCCCTATATTCCCTGACCCCCCAGGAGTCCCACCCTCTCTGACACTTCCTCCTCTCCACTTCCCGTCACCACCCCAATTCTGCCCTTCTAACAACATCTGCATTGTTTTCTCTCAGAGATTTCAGCTCCATTCTTCCAGGAGCTCAGCTCCCTCCTCCCTTCCTCCCTCCTTCCTTCCCTCCCTTCCTTTCTCCCTCCCTTCTTTCTTCCCTTCTTACTTTTAAGTCTGTCAATCTTGCTAAGAAGTCAGGGTATGAGGAAAGGGGAAATACCTCTCATTTTTTTAGTTCCAGCTGTCAGAATGACTAAAGTAATGCCTCAATAAGTTATTCTCTCCTGCTTCTATTTTTCTGATTTTCAGACTTTGATGACATTTCTCAAAAACTCCTTTATGAAATATTTGCACAAACTGTTAGGTTATACTCACCTTATTTTTGATCTCAGTTATTTCTAGGTATCGTTTCTTGGTTTGCATTAGTTCTTCATTATTTTTTCTTTTGTTCCCATGAAAAAGACAGGAAGGTTAAAATGAGCAAGTCTAGAATTTGAAGGTATGTTGTACTGCTCTTCCGTGAGTGAGTTTATAAGTTTTATCACACCTTTCCAAGATCCTTTCCTAATATGTATAATTTACAGGTGTAGGTCTTTTAAAATATTAGTCTTATGAATACTTATTTCCCCTAATGTATTAAAAAGAATGTATGTGGGGCCAGGCCAACTTATTTCCAAGGTTAACTCCAAAGTCATTAAATGGCCAGAATCGCTTGACACCTTACAAGGCAAGTGTCTGTAAGACCAATCCTTACAATTATTACTATGCAAAACTCTTAAAATCTGTTCCTTCTTTTCACTGCCTACTGTCAGCACATTGGTCAGGACTCATGTGCCTCTGTTTAGGGGACTGAAATAATCCACTGTTATCCCTGCCTATAGCAGATCCTTCCAATAGCCTGTCCATATCTCCCACCTTTACTTCTTCACTGTCTAGCCCCTCTTACTTGCAGATGCATCTTAGAGGGTTTCTCCAATGCCACCAGATGCCTTCTTGATGCCCATGAGGTAGGCTGGAAGTTCTGGGGAACCACAACCTCCCCCTCCCAGGAGCAGCCCTCAACCCATGACTGGTAGGAATTCATGTACAAACACCCCAGTTTCTGGATTCCTTGGGTGGGATACCTCTGAGGTTTATATTCTACAATGGCTCCCAGATGCCCCTCCCAACAAGATTAATCTCCAGTTGCTCACAATGGTAAGTAGCTTGCTTGACAATGAACCCTTTGTTGGCTGTCTTATGTTCCCTGTCTCTTTCCCCCAGTCCTATACTGATATTTCTTGGTGTCATCCTCCAAATAAGTTATTTTCACTTGAATCTTTGTTTTAGGGTTGACCTCTGGAAGAATTCACTCTAAGATACTGCCTCTCATGTTTACCCCCACAAAACCATTTAGGCACAGTCTTGTTATAGTGAACTTTCTTTAAAATTTCAAAGAGATTTTAAAAATGAAAAACTTTACAAATATCACCACTTCTACTCAGAAATCAATGACAACTTCCAGTGAGTAAATGGTCTTAGTTTATGGAGGATCTACAGGAGACGTGAGCGATGTGGTCAGCTCAAAGCCTTCAGGACTCACCACAGTACTCAAACCAAGATCACAGTCTCCTGGCACTACTCTAAGCCAAAAACAGATGTGGCCAAGGTATAAAAGTTAGGCTTTCCTGCCCAAATCAGGACTCTTCTAATGGTGAGTATTTCTTTGAGGCTCTATACCAGTGTGCTCTAACTTTCTCAGAGCCTTTCCTTAGGTCTCTTCCTACATAATCCTTCCTTCCCGTGTTAAAAGGAGAGGTTCTCCCACTTACCTCTTTTCCTCTTTATCTTCCATAGGCTAGTCCCTTACATAAATCTCTTTCATTTCTAACTGTGTTTGCTTTTGCTTCTCAGAAAACTTGAAATAACATAATTCATACCAGGAGTAGTTCCAGAAAACTGGCAATAAGATGGGATTTTGAGACTGGATCACTCACGATGGCTGGCAAGGAAAATCAGCATCCAAGTGGTAGGTAGGGCTCGAGTAGTCCTTGGCACAAGATCATGGCTCAACTACTAAAAAAATCACCACTGATGACTGAGGGCATCCAGTGGAGAGGAATGTTCTCTCACCAATGCAATGGTTCAGGCATTTGGAAATTTTGGGGGGTAAATTGGACATAAGTTTAGTGGAGTTAGAGGGTATTCTACAGAGTGATAATGAGAACTGGAGAAGCAATTAGTTAAAGGCTCATGAGAGAGCCAGGTGTCTTTGGAAGCCTAGAGGACAATATGAAGAGCAAGCAGAGGATTTCAAAGAGTCATGAATCTCATGAAACTTTTAAGTGCTCAGCCATGGTGGGCTGTTACACTGAAGCCAGCGACCTGACTGGGAAAACTTGAGACCCTGAAATACGGGATGGGGACATGGGTGGATACCCCCAAAGATTTTGGCTCCACTAACTGCCCTGAACATGCAGAGCTTGCACACATGGCCCACACCTCCTTATTAAGAGCTAGACTTCCCTTGTGCAAGAAGACACTGCAGAGGCCTCTCCCTGCAGGATAGTTCCTGCTCCCCCAACTCCCTGCCTTCGGGAGCTGCCCCTACTGCCTCTCCTAGTGACCAGGACAATAACTAGGGTTAAATCCAGCATAACCCAGGTAAGGACATGCTAGGCCTGCTGAGTGAGAAGAGAGATTACCCTACCTGTAAGGACCTGTAAGAAATGGCCAGCATGTACTGTCAAGAGCAGAGGAGTACACAAGGGCTGAATTAGGAGGATGTTTGATCAAAGGGCTGGAAAGCAAAAGTGAACAAGCAGAAAAATATTGACTTGGGGTCACCTGGGGGTTTTTAACACCATGGCAAGGACCCCTGGAGATGGGGCAAATATATTGCCATTTGGCTTTACAAAGCCTGGAAAGCAAAGGTGAGATGCTGAAGTTGTCATAGCAGATGGTAAAATAGAATTAAAAAAAAAAAAAGACGGAAAATAGGATGAGAAACAGTTTACATTCCTTGGGATGAACAACACTATTCATTTACAGTTTTGCGCCAGGGCTATGTTAGCTCGCCTACCTTCTGTCTTAATATAGTCCAAAGAGATCTGGACCATCTGGACATCCCACAGAACATCACATTGATCAATTACATCAATAAAATAAAGACATGGCTAGTATGCTAGAGACCTTGGTAAGAAATATGTGTTTGAGAAGATGGGAGACAAACTCTACAGAGATTCAGGGACAGGCCACTTCAGTAAAGCTTTCAGGAAACCCAAAAGCTAGGACTAAGAAAACGAGGTGCACATTTTTTAGGGTCGGGGCACATCCCCTCTGAAGTAAAGACACACTGCCACATCTTGCATTCCCTATTACAAAGAAGAAAGTACAATGCCTGGTAGGTTTTGGAGGCCACATATTCCATACCTGGGAATCCTGCTCCGGTCCATACACCAAAAAGCACTGAAGGCCACCAGCTTTAAGTGGGGCTGGGACCAGGAAGGAGCTATATAGCAGGTCCAGGCTGTAATGAAAGCAGGCTGCATACTTAGACCAGAACATCTGGCAGACCCTGTCAGGTGTGGGGTGGCAGTGGTGGGAAAAGATGCAGTTAAGCCCAAGTAGGAGGATCAAGGTCTTTGAGTTCTGGAGTACGGTCATGCCATGTGTAATGAAGAAGTATATGCATCTCAAGAAACAGCTCCTGGTGTGTTGCTGAACCCTGATAGAAAATGCTTGACTATAGAGTACCAAGGACTATCTATCTAGAACTATCCATTACGAGCTGAGTTATGTCCCACTGTCAATTCATAAAGCCAGATGGACCTAGCCATAGGCCATTGTGAAATGGAAATAGGGTATCAGGGATCGAGTCCAGCTAATTCACAATATTTGATCCTCGACTAATTCACGAATAAGGATTGTGAATTAGCTGCATGAAAAGGGAGCCCTGACCTCCATATCACTCATATAATTGCACCAGCCCCCCTCCTCAGCTCTCGCCTAGGCCATACAGCAGTATGCCATACAAACCACTGAAGAAAGAAGAAAAGCCCAAGCATAGTTTACAGATGTGTTGTTTCAGTTTCTGATTACAAACTGAAACCAGGCAGCAGCAGCATTACAGCCTCATGCAGGCCGAAAGACAGTGGAGAGGGAATATCTCCTTAACAGGCAAGCAGTGTGCATGGTCAGCCACTTCATGTGTAAGGAGAAGTGGCCCGAGGTGAGAATGCAGATTCCTAATCATTGACCAGTGGCCCAAACAGCTGGTCAGGGGCCTGGAAGGAAAAGGGCAATGGGAGATAAGAAGGTCCAAGGTAAAGGCATGTGGATAGACTTATGGGAGTGGTCACAAAATATGAACATTTTCACATGCTAGTAACCTTCGAAAGGCATTCGCCATGAATACTGAACAACCAAGTAAACAAAATGACTCAGCCAGTTGACATTAGTTAGCTTTCAGCATTGAGCACTCTAAAACTGGCATGATGGGTACATGAATGAGTGGCCACAGTGGCAGACAGGAGTCTACACATGGGCCCAAGAGCCTAAATTTCCACTTACCAAGGTCGATGTAACTACTGCTTCCTCTTTCGTAGAAACTTCCAGCAACAGAAACCCCGATATGGCGCTATTTCCCAAAGAGACCACAGACCACCTGCCGGTAAGTTGATGACATTGGGCTCCTTTCATTCTGGAAAGGCCAGCAGTTTCTCCTCATAGGAATGGAGTCCTAGTCCAAGGATGGGCTTGCCTTTCCTGCCCACAGAGCCACAGCCAGCACCACTACCCAGAAGCTAATGAAATATCTGATGCATAGGCATGGAATCCTACATAGCAAAGCATCTGAAGAGGGGACACGCTTCACAGCTTAGGAGGTCACATGATCTACAAGTCATAGCATATACTGCACCATCCAGAGGCAGGCACTCTGAGAGAACATTGCAGTGGCCTGTTGAAGGACAGGCTTAGCACAGGCTTAGGGGCCATAATCTGCAAAATAGAGTGCTAACCTCTAGACTGCAAAATAAATATAAATTAAAGATCTGTATATAATGCTATAAGAACATAGGTCTTGGAACTAAGGGGTAGAAGCAGAAATGGTTCCACTTACTATCATTCGGTGACCCTCCAATGGAATTTGTGTTTCCTGTCCCTACAACTCTGGGGTCTGCAAAATTAGAGGTCCTTGTTCCAAAGATGACATACCCTTGCCAGGGGATAGAACAAGAGTTTCATGGGTGCTACCTAAACATTTTGGACTCATTGTGTCCAGGACCAACAGTGAGAAGGGGCGTCACCATCTTGGCAGGGGCGATTAACTCTGATTACTAGGAGGTAGGCTGCTTTTATACATTAGGAACCTGAAAGGGTAAATATAGAGCCCAGGTGATCCACTTAGGTGCCTCTCAGTACTCTTTAGCCTCCACTGTAACTATAAATGGACTTGCATAGCAACCCTTGCCTTAGAAGGATATTACCAGGGTCTCAGAACCCGCAGGAGTGAGGATTTAAGTCATCAAGCCAAAGGGAAGACACCAAGACTTGCCAAATTAATAGCTGAGAATGAGGTGAAAATAGAATGGACAGTGTGGGAAGGAGATAATGAATATCTGTTGCAGCCCTAAGGAGATTATAGTTCATCTCACTAATCTCCCTCTTCCAACTCTCCCTTGAGGAGAAGAAAGTCACAGGAATGATGGAAGAACTGCTTTCCTAACGTGGATAGAGAGTAGATCTGTTCTGTGCAAGGAGTAGACCCTGGTGGCCGTGGGAGTGAACTCCTCTGATCTCCATTCAAGACAGAATCTGTGGCAAGAGGTGTAGTTAGCTACTGACAGCCTCTGTGGCCACAACTTTGTGCTTCCCCACAGGATTTATGCTGAGGTCATGCTCCCTCTGGGTTGCTCCCAGCCAGTGAATGAGCACAGAAGGATACTAGAACCAGTCCATTCCTACCCAATTTAGGCCTCTTTTAATGGGCAATCTTTGCTCTGGAGCTCCATGTTGGCCTAGGCAAGATTTTCTCAGAGCTCTACAATAACTTTCTACCACAGTCTCCTCTCTTCCATCTCTCCCTTCACGGGTGTCAGATCAGTATTATGTCAGATCAGAAGATCTTTCTACCACAGTCTCCTCTCTTCCATCTCTCCCTTTACGGGTGTCAGATCAGTATTATGTCAGATCAGAAGATCTTTCTACCACAGTCTCCTCTCTTCCATCTCTCCCTTCACGGGTGTCAGATCAGAATTATGGTGTGAGGTCCTTCCCACTTATTCTTGTTCCCTCTCTCCTCGTCTCGTATAGGCTTTTTTCCCTGGTAAATTTCTTAGACTCCTAATTCTATCCTGGCATCTGCTTTCTGGAGAAATCAACCTGACATAATGGGTTTAGGATGGTAGGTTAATCTTAAGAGGAGGAAGAAAGTTGAGTAGGCAGGTACAGCTAGAACAATGTTAAGTCCTGACTTAAATATTCTGTAAATTTTAAAAGAAATAATTAGAAAAGAATTAATGATTAATATGATTGTTTATCAAGTCTTTATTGCTTATAAATCAAGGGAATGAAAAAAGCTGAAATCAGTCACTACTCTCCAAAGGAAATAAGGTTGATCCTTGAACGACAGAGAGGTCAGGAGCACCATCTTGTGCACAGTTGAAAATATGCAAAAACTTTTGACTCCCTCAAAACTTAACTACAATCATCCTTCAGTGTTTGAGGGGATTTGGTTCCAGGACTCCCTGTGGATACAGAAATCAATGGATGCTCAAGTCCCTTATATAAAATGGCATAAAATAATGCATATATACCTCTGATCAAGCCTAAAAACAAAATTTAAACAAAAACTTAAACCAAGAACATGTTCATTCTCATTTTAGCTAAAACCTAGAGTATGGTACATGTTGCTTGAGTTTTATTTTTACAAAATCATAGTGCAATTGAAGTTCTCTTTGTATGCATGTAATTCGTAGGCTTTAAGTGATATTGACTAATCTTTATTTTCACTTCTCCATCACATGCTGACATGATTTTTCCTTAAAGGTAGCACTTTATACTACAATCAGATAAACTTTCATTTTCATATGATTTTCTGCTGCTCCTAAGCATGTCATCAAAGAAAGTAAATTAGAACAAAGTCAAATTTGTGTTTATTAGACAGCAACCAGAGCATTATGAATATGTAGTTAATGTTTAGACTATATTACTAAACTTTTTAAGCAAATTTATGGTATTGAAAAACATAATCCTCCCTACTCAGAAACAGTTCTTTTTAATTAAAGGAAAAATGTGTTGGCAACTGCTCCGTTTCCATGGATTTATGATTCTAATAGGTCCTGAAAATAAAACCCAATCTTTGCCAAAATCTCACTTATGCTTTATATCAATAACATGCCCTTTATCCTTGCTTATGCATTTGGGAAACAGAAAAACAGCACCAATTAGTTAAAAATCCATTAATTAGAACTCTAAAGAACTGATTTGAGGGAAGGGAGATGTGTGGGAGCTGACATCTAACATACTTTATTTTTATGAAAAAGGAAAATTACACAAAATCATGAGGAATTGAAAAAAAAAGCAAACATTTTCAGAATACATTTGAAAGTGCAAAGTTCAAATTTAAACCATTTTCAGTATCTAATGATATTAAATCACTACAGGAGACCTCAAGCAACAAGAAAGGTTACAGTTATGTCCAAGACATTTTACTTACAGAAGCAAGTGTATTATACATTTAATTCTTTAAATCTGGTTACTGCAAAAGAGAGATAAGAAGGTCACAGGGCTTAATCCTCAGTTAACTAGAAAATCAAATCAACAACTTGAACTCCATTCCTTAAACAATTGGCTCTTAATTTTAACTGCATATTAGCATGATCTAGGGAACTTTCCAAATTCTCAATGCTCAGGTCCCACTCAAACTAATTAAATCAGAATTACTGGTTTTGTTTTTTGTTTTTTAAACTCCCCAGGTGATTCTCATGTGTGGTCAAAATTGAGATTTCTGCCATGTATACTATAATTACTTTTAAGTTTTAGCTTACTGCTGTTAGTTTTTAAGCTTTAAATGTGATTAGTTTAAATTGCAAATTAAATCTCTACTGCTGAATAGAAGCATATTTGCCAAGTGAACTGTAATTTTACTAGATAGAGTACCAGAAAAAGAGTGAAATCCAAATGCCTGGTCAACATTATATCTGATGGTCTTCCAATCCTGGAGGTGGCCATGTGATTCAGTTGTAGGCACTAAAATAGAGGAGAATCTTATTGGGTCTTTTTGTTCTGTGATAAAAGAACAGAAACCTGGAGAAAAAAGTGAATTTCATCCCTTTCTCCATTATCCTAGCCCCGAACTCTGATATAATTCCTGAACCTGAGAAGTACATCTTGCAATCAGAAAACAAATATGAAATAAGTCGGACAAAGACATATGCTGTACAATCTCATGTAGAATCTAAAAAAACCAAAACTCATAGAAATAGAGAACAGATTGGCGGTTGCCAGAGGTGGTAGGGGAGGGAATGAGAGGAGGGAATGAGAGGAGGGAAAGCGGTCAAAGGGTACAAATGGGGGGAAAAAATGAAAGCAGCAAGTGTGAGAATGAAGTCAACATACCCAGTGTGGTGGAGCATAGAAACTGAAAAAAAAAAAAGTCTTAGATGACACTGTTGAGTCATGGAGCTAGAGCAACCAGTTACCTTCAGAATTTTGGCTGAAGAAAATTACTGCTTAAGCCACTATTAGCTGAACTTTCCCATTACGTGAAGCCAAAAGCATTTCTAATGGATACAGCTTTGTTCTCTCCCCCTCCCTCCCTCCTCCCTCCCTCCCTTTCTCTCTCTCTCTCTCTCTCTCTCTCTCTCTCTCTCTCTCTCTCTCATTCTCTCTCTCTCTTTCTCATACCCTTCCACGCATGCACACACTATAAATCATTCAACATTTACTACTGGGTAATAACTACAGTTATCATTTTTGAGGCGCAGTGCAACCCCAAAAGATAAGTTCTATTGTTCACATTTTACAAATTCAGAAACCGAGGCCCATACAAATTAACTATATTGTCCATGGTCATACAGACCTTGGATTCCAAGCCAGATTCATTTGATTCCAATGCCAATCCTCTTAATTACGTTGCTATAAACCTCTTGGATGTGTACAAGTCTAGTTGCTCTGATTAAATTGTATGCTGTATCATTTACGAAAGAGATTTTGTGCTCTTAGGAATACACATAATGATTGACATTTAGATGATTAGATATTTGAAGAATTAATGGGTTTAATGTGGTTGACTACAAAATTACAAGATAAATTTTATTGCTATTCTGCAAAACCATAACTTTCAATTCACTCCATACAAATAAAACACTCAAGTCGATCCCTTTTTTCAGCACAAAAGACTTGATAAATAAATAACATTGTGAATAATAATCTAGGACTTTTTATGTGATAACATTTTTTTCTCCCTGGTGAAAAGGCAAATGAATAGTAGGGTTTTCATGTATATGTTTAAGACAGCTATATGATTGTGTTTGAGAGGATATCTGGGATGTTGCCATTTGTGGCCTTGAAAATATAAATGTATCCCATTCAAGTAGTAGGGTGTATTTGTGATTTTTTTTTTTTGGCTAGTACGTACCATACTATTTGACTAATAGGCACTGCTGGTGGACCTCCAGTAATTCTTGTTCCATATTCTCTTCTCTTGAGCATTTACTGGAGAGTTAATAGATTAGGTAAGCAGTTTAGAGGCAGCCATGTTGTGTTTGAGTCAGCCTCACCATATGAGAGCTATGTCATTTCCCCCTTTTTTGTGTGTGAAGTGAGGGAATACCTACTTGAATTGCTATGAGATTAAATGAGCTAAAATGTAAACATAATAAGGCAGACAATAAGTACACTTCAAACATTTTTGTGCTGAGTAGTGAGTTAGGTGCCTAGAAATAACCATGGACTTGTCCTCAAGAAGTCTAGTAAATTACCAGTTTCAAGCCTAGTGCCTTAACAGGGAGGAAACAGTGTGACTTGGAATACAGTAAAATCTGATGCTTGACACACTTGGGAATCAAGTCCCAATTCCTCAACTTGCCAGCTGGCCTTCCAAAAGATATGTCAGTTTCCCAACCCCCAGAATCTGTGAAAGTTACTTTACTTGGGAAAAGGATATTTACCAATGCAAAGATTAAGTAAGTACCTCCAATATGAGGCCATCCTGAATTATTCCAGTGAGTCCTAAATCCAATGATAACGTGCTTATAAGAGAAGACAGAAGAAAAGTCCATGTGAAGACAGAGGCTGGGATTGGAGTCATGCAGCCACAAGCCAAGGAATACCTGGAACTACCTGAAGCTGGAAGGGGCAATGGATTCTCTTCTAGGGTCTTAGGAAGGTGCGCAACCTTACCAACAGCTTGATTTCCGATTTCTAGCCTCCAGAACTGTTAGAGAACAAATGCTGTTATTTGACAACACCACGTTTGTGGTGTCAGTTTCTTCATCTGTAAAATGAGTATACGATCCTCAATAGTTTGGTTTTCTGAAGTGGAAAATAAGAAAAATGCAGTCCGGAAGAATAGGCAGACGTCAAAAATGACAAAGATTTATTGAGTGCTTATCATGACCGTTCACTATACTAAGCGCTTTCCATTTATGACTTAGTTATCTCAGTTTTATTGATCAGGTAACTAACCAAGGTTCAGATTCATTTTTTTGCCCAAAGCCACACAGCAAGAGAAAAAAATTAAAAAACAGGATTATTATTCAAACCAACCCCAGAGATATCCCTTTTATCCTCCATGGTAGACTGTCAAAGAGGCTGCAAATCAATGCACTCAAAAATGCTTCAACTATTTTTGCATAATTTCAGGCTACAGGATTAACTGCGCCTACAAAGGTATCGGCTTCAACAACAAATCAACCCTTACTAGAAGCCGCGGTCTCTATCCCGGCGCGGAAGCGACAGGGTTAATAACGTCACTTTCAGGAGCCGCGCACACTTCCTCGCTCAACGGATCCTTTCAAGGGCCAAAACCCGCGTGTGGCTCATTCTTAGGGCCTCTAGAGAGGTTGAATAGAAGCGGACCAATAGAAATGCCGAATTTTCGTTTCACTGGCTAATTCCCACCCCCTAACCTTAGCTCCGCTGCGGAGGAAGAAAAAGGCGGACCCAGGGGCGGGGCAAGGCGCGGAAGCGGAAGCGGAAGCGGAAGCGACGTCCGGAGCCGGGACCTTCGCCTGCCTGAGCCACACGTGTGCGGTGAGTGCGGCGGGCTTGGCGACCGCTCCTGGGAAGGGTTCGCCCCAGGCCCGGCTCCGGAATGAGAGGGTCTCATAGGGCGTCTGGAGAGGGTAGAGATGTTCATATCTGTCATCCGCTGGTCAGTGTTCTGTGGCCTTTTCTGTTGAAGTTCGGGGATTGACGGGAGCCTGGCGACGACGTTGGGTTTACTGGTCCTCTTCTACCACGTTGTCGAGAGAACGCTGGGTCAGCCTTAACTACCGTCAACTTCTGAAACCCGGGCCTGTGCCAGTTGCATTTAGCCATTCTGTTGGGCGTTTGACAAACACCCGCTGCGCTCCGGGATCAGTGCTAGGTGTCGAGTTTACAACCTAAATGTACAGTTTCAAGTTATGAGCGCTGGGATGGAAACGAACTGGGTACTGAGGGCAGGAGAGGCCGAAGCAGTGACCTTTAAGCCGAGACCTAAAGCATGACGAGAGGCAACCCTGAAACCTGGAAGTCCAGTGAAAACTATTTTAAGCAGAAGCGGTAACTTGGGCTAAATTCCTAAATTCCTGAGCTATAGAAAGGGGACCAAGTGAAGTAGGCATACATCGAAACAAGATAAAGTTAGAAGGGCAG
>NW_011889082.1:2225570-2269460 GCF_000151845.1 Pteropus vampyrus
GAGAAATTATAAGAAATTGTCATTTAAGCTGGATTTGGAGAATGGGTAGGATTTATACTGATAGAATTAGCTTTAAAGTTTGGATCCTAAAAAGAATAGTGAAGAAGTAAGTCTGACTCCAGTGTGGTATTTGTAATGGGTGTAAGTTAGGACCAAATTTTAAATGGCTGTGAATGTTAATCTGAAATTGAAATTTTCCTGTTGGCCATGGGAAACTTTTGAAGCTGTTAAGCAGTGGAATGGCATGAAATAGGTTTGTTACTGGAAGATTGATCAGGAATCAGAGAGTGGAAACAGCAGATTGAATCTAATAGCAAAAAACAATCTGAGCAGGAGATTAAGAGCCTGAATGAGATAGTAGAACAAGGGTAAAAAGAAGAGACAAATCTGAGAGACGCTAGAATGTGATGGTTGGATATGAAAGTACAGGATCCCCAAGCAAACACGTTTTGTTAAGTGAAAAAAGCAAGACCCAAAAGGCTATATGTTGTCCAATTCCATTTACATGACATTTTCAAAAATACACAAAACTAGACAAATGGAAAAAGAGATCAGCAGTTGCCAGGAGAGCCAAGAGAGGATGATTACTAAGGGGCTCCATGGGGGACTTTTTGGAACAAGGTACTGTGGTGGAGGATAAATGACTCTGTGTATGTCGAACCAGCACTGTACACCAAAAAGTGAACTTGACTATATGCAGATGAAAAAATAAGTCAACTAACATGTCTAGGAATGGAACACAGACTATGATAAGATGAATCTAACTGGTATACATATGTAAATCTCACACACACAAAAAAAGATAGCAAAAGAGTTGCCCCAAGTAACTATGGAAAAGTGTTGAATGGATTCTGTAAGGGAAAAAAAACAAAAAACTGTAAATAAAAATTGTACTATAGTTGGTAAATTCGTGTCTCATGGGGGTTTAGGTAGCAATTCTGAAACTGCACGTGTGCTAGGATTGAGTAACAAATTGTAGATACTTGGAGACAAGTTTCTCACTGTTAGAGAAAAGAGTTATCAAAAAGCAAGAGGAAGACTAGAGTGGCACTTGATTGGAGTTGGAGACATTAATATAAACATATTTGATAGATACAAAAATAAAAGTTTGTGTGTATACATAGGTTAGTACACATACATATATTACCTAGCCCTGTCTGATGAAAAGACCTAGGAGTGATACCCCAGTGACAGCAAGAACACCTACCACTAAGATCCTGGGTTTTAAATATTCTCAATAACAGGAACCATGGTTCCTTGGAAAAATGTCATTTCAGGGCTACTGCAAGGGAAAATACAAGATGAGCTTGGAACTAGTCCCAGAATATAAGGAGATAACTAAAGAAAGGATGGGGCTTATCAAAAGGATACAGAGTAACCTGAGAGATTTCCCACTGGTGAAAGCTGAAAGAAGTCAAGCAACAAAATAATGATAGTATTAGGTTATAACCCAAGTAATAAAATATCTATGAGACCATACTGATGTAAATAAATGATAAAATAAATAAATGGTGAAGAAGCAAATTTTTCCTACAGAAGAATTCAGAATAATAAAGGTAGAAGTGATGGGAGAAATAGGAAATCACAATTAAAACACCAGTAATTGCTACAGGCTAGATTCACTGGAGAATGCTAAAATCAGTGGGAGAAACATAGAATATTGCATAATCTCAAAATATATTGTACAAAACATTGTACAATATCAATTGCTATGCTGATTTTAATGTACACATTTTAACAAATTAATACTCCTCTCTCTAGGAAGTGGAACTTAATACTCCCCCCCTTCAGTTCGGGCTGAACTTAGTGACTTACTTTTAATAGAGTATAGAAAGGAAGTGTGATAACTTTACAGTGGAGTAAGCTAGCAGACATTACCTTAATCAAGTGATCAAGGTTAATATTGCCAGTCATGTTGATACCATATTCCTCATAATATGGTGTGGTATCAAGGGTACTTCACCTCTGTGGTATTCTTCCTCTAAATTCTGTAACACCAGTCTAATAGTGAGAAAATATCAGACAAGGATATTCTGCAAAGTGCCTGACCTGTAGGCACTTCAAAAGTGTCATGGTCATGAGAGGCTGTCACAGAAATATGGTATTGTCTAGGGATCCCTAATGTCTATGCTACAAGGTCAACTTTAGAAATTTAAAGATGAATATGCAACTTTGGGAGGCAGAGAAATAACCAAATGACTTTTGCTCTCGATATATTCTGCTAGTTTCAAGAGCCTTGGGTAGGTGATGGGTTATCTGTTATCTCCCTATGCACCATGGAGTTTCTGTACCCAGAAGTGACCTGTTAGGCAGATTCTTTGAAACGACATGTTAAATACTTAATGTTTTTCTGGAGGTCACTGAAAATTACTTGGGTGCCTCAAAAAGAATAACAAATTAAATATTTGAAGTTTTTGTTTTTAGCTACATTGTATTACATAGGGAACTTTTAGATAATCTTTAATTTTCTTTCATTAAATTTGAATATAGATAAGTACAACCTATTGTTTGTTCCTGGCTTTTTAGGGTGGAGACCAAGAAAGCAAATGGTAATATTGTCAGTTTCTCATTACAGTCTTCCCACCTTAAAAGGAATACAAACACTGACACTTGTATCATATTTAATGTAAAAAGTGATCTGTTTTAGCCACCTTAAAAGGAATACAAACACTGACACTTGTATCATATTTAATGTAAAAAG
This sequence comes from Pteropus vampyrus, assembly GCF_000151845.1. Classification (NCBI taxonomy): domain Eukaryota; kingdom Metazoa; phylum Chordata; class Mammalia; order Chiroptera; family Pteropodidae; genus Pteropus; species Pteropus vampyrus. The sequence continues at coordinate 2,228,272 of NW_011889082.1, forward strand.
TGATCTGTTTTAGCCAGTGCTATTGCTGAAGCGTTGCCTCCAAATACATCACACACTAACTGAGGTGTGTATGTGTTCTTAGCTTTGATTTGGTTATTTTATTTTCAGTATTAAAATCTTAGAAGCAGTGATTGTACAGTTCTTGAACTTGTGTGGGTACCCAGGTGATTTGTCCTGCATCTGTGAACTCAAGGACTAAATGTGGCAGTGACTACTTAATGACTCTGATTACATGAGAACAGTCTAGTGATCCTTTGCGTTTTGTTTTTGTTTTCCAGAGTTGCTATGATGGAAGTCAAAGCGAAAAAAAAATTTACAGGAAAAGGTACAAGGACATCACAAGAGAAAAACAGATTTCATAAAAACAATGGTAAGATAGCCATACCAAAATATGCTTCTCATGTGGTATTTTGGTCCTTATAATTGGAGGGAGGGTTGATGGGATGAAAGGACATGTGCAGATTACAGTCTGTATTCGTCGGTTGGAATTAGATTAAAATAGTAGAAAGAGCAGGTATATGAGTTTGTATGTACCCTGTGAAACTAAGACATTTAAGAAATTGCCAGGATAATTAGGAGATGCTATCCTCATGAAAAAGCCCTTATGTCGGCTAGTGATGCTGTTGCTTCATGTTGGTCACACTAATTCACCACATTTTATTTTAGTGTTTGATAAATTGTAGCTGATTAATACATTCTATTGGTAAACCAAATATCTTTATCTTCAAGATTTCTAATTGCGATGTGTTTACTATTCCATCAGGTGTCAGTATTGCAAAACAGAAAAGTCAGAGTCAGTGTAAACGACTAAAATGTTTTTCTATATAGTCTTTTTTTTGTTGCAGCAGTCTTAGGGCATAGCTATTGTAGTTTTCATCTCATTTGTTGGGTACTTAATTTGCAAGCTTTGTTGACCAAAGAAGATTTTTATCAAATAACTTTATTCTAGTTAAAAAAAAACAAAACAAAAAACTGGAAATTTTGAAAAATTAACATCTTAATTTGTCTGTATGGTATACCTCCTAAATTTTAGTGTTTATTTTATTCTTAGATTCCTGTGATGTTATTGGACCATTGGAAATTATGTGTAAAGACTTTAATGACATGGAGTCAAAGTAGAATACATATAAATAATACCTCATCTCTACTATATACTTAAAACAGAAGTATACACCAGACTGACAACTTGTTATCCCTAGAATTATGGATAGTTTTTATTATGCATTTTTCTACTTTCTAGGTTTTCTATAATGAACTTGTATTATAATTTTATAATTAGAGAAAGTTTTAAAAATTTGTTGTAAGCTTTTAAATCCTACTGTGCTAGTAAGACAAAGTTAGACAAAGTATGTCTTACTAAAGAAGATATACTTTTCTGTAACAAATAACACTCAGTGTATAAAAGAACTCTAGGCTCAGGATCATTGCACTAATAATTATTTATTATCATCACTAGATTCTGGTTCTTCAAAGACATTCCCAAGGAAGGTTGTTAAGGAAAGTGGACCTAAAACCACACCTAAAAACTTTGAGAAAAGTGCCACAAAACCAGGGAAAAAAGGTGTCAAGCAGTTCAAGAATAAGCAGCAGTGGGATAAAATACCAAAGAACAAATTCCAGCAGGCAAATAAATTCAACAAGAAGAGAAAATTCCAGCCAGACAGTAAAAGTGACGGTAAGCACTCTTTTCTTCAGCATAGTTTTTTTTGGAAGCTTTGCCCTGCCTGAGCTAATGCCAGAACCACTGTGCACAGAGCCTCTGGAAACCTATTAAAGACCTCCCATTCTTGTTTCTTGACAGGCAGCATTTGGGGTAGAGAGTAAATGGGATCAAATAAACAACAGAGAGCATCTTGCCAGGTCAAAATTGTCTGAGTGCTTAGTTTCTCATGTCCTAGGCCCTTGCTGAATTACCTTGGCTGTGGAGTTAAGCTAAGTTGTAATGGCTTCATACAGAGGACTCTCAATAAAATTTTCCTTTCTGTAGGCTAAAATGTTTACTTATTCAGTCATTTATTGCATAAGTATTTGAGTTTTCTATGCAGTGTGCTTGAAGATAGAAAAAAATAACCATCAAGGGTACAGGTCCTGACTAATTAGCATAGAAGCCAGCCTTAAGCAACTAGTATGTCCAGGTAAATATCTGCCTTGACTAAGGTTGTCTCAGTGAACAAGAGACATATAGACCCTGCCCTTACAGAGCTTAGGCCACTCTAATATAGTCAACCCATCAGATGGCTCAGATCTAGCAGACAATTTCAGGGATGATATAGTGAACACACAGCAGATTTGACTTTAATTGGTTCAGGACAAGTTGCTAACTGATGGGATGTACTAGTAGGGCTCCTATTTGTCTATTGAAACAAACTGCTAATCTCTTCAGTACAATGTTCCAGGGTCATTTCTAACCCAGAGCTTTGCTGTGTGTTGTATGACGTGCCCCTCTTGTGAGTTGTCTTGCCTGGTCTCCAGGTTACATGTGCTGACATACATATACCACCTCTGCAGCATCATGAGAATTTCTCTGGTGTCTTTTTATCCAACATGGCATATCCTAACACTGCTCCTTTGCTGCCAACTGAGACCACTGTCATAGGGTCTTCTCAGTCTAGTTCCCTAGCCCTGGTCCCTGCTCTCTGCTTTGCTTAAGGTTGCTCACTGGAGGGACAGCAGCCTTCAAACAGGGAGGTTGGGAGAGAGGAAGAGAAGAAAAGTTTCTATGTTTCTCATTAGGCTTGCAGGATCCTTTCATGCTCTGGCCCCGTTGTTTTTTCTTTATCCCTTTCTTATCTCCATTACAACCACACACTACAGTTTCTCTTGCAGCTTCTCTTTCTCACCTCCTCTTTCCTACCCTCTCTGATAGGTCCTAAATCTTTCATTCTCTACTGGAATTCTTGGCACCTTTATTTTAAACACACACACATTCTCACATTAAGATTCTGTCATCTCTCCTTTTGCTATGGGAGATAAATGTTCCTGACATCTCAAAATGGAACTCCGATTTTGTTTTCTCATATTTTTATACCAGCAACTGAGGGGGATTGGATACTAAATATCCCCTAAATTGGTGTATGTACTGCAGCCTAGCATGGCATATGTTAAGAGTGCCCAAATGTTGTGGAATTAAATTATCCTCTGGAGTATAGTATAGTACCTGATGCCCTAATGATAATTAATGATAAATATGCCCTCTGTTGCCTGCAGTCCTCTATTATCAGGCCAGGAATAAATAAGAAACCTGTAAGGGAAATAAATATTTTATAGTATATTGTATAGCCATTAAAAATTATGGTCTTGAGGAATATTTAGTTTCATGGAGGAATGCTCACAATACTAAGTGAAGACAGTAAGAGTCTGAATTTTTTAGAAGGTAATAGAAAACACACATAGGAAAAAGACGAGAAGGAAATAAAATGTTAATGGTTATATCCGGGTTTGGGGATTACAGGAGAAATTCGTTTTTTGTATTTTCTAAGTTTTTTTATAGTGAGTGTATTTTTAATCAGAGAAAGGGAGATTTTTAGAAGAAACCTCCAAGGGTTCTTTGCAAGATACTCATGTTTAATAATACACATTTTATTAAGTTGTTCTTTGTTTGGCCTCATCAGGATTTTTGATTCACTTGGTAAATTACTTAGATTTTGAGGACAAAAAATACAAATAGACACTTGACCTTTATAGAATTACTCTGTAGAGAACTTAGGAATTTTGATTGTGCATTGTTGAGTAACAGGCAGCACAGCTTAAAGTTTCAGAGTTGTCATTGGATTTGAATCCTGACTCTACCATTTACTAGCTGTATGACCTTGCACCAGGAACCTAACTGCTTGGTGTCTTGTTTTTCCAAAAGGAGAACGAGTGTAATAATAGTACCTCTTAGCAAATGTCAAGTATTCAGTACAGTATTAAGGATGGTCATCATAATAGAGATATATTATCTCTAGATTTACTCATCCTACATGGCTGTGACTTTGTACCCTTTGACCAGCATCTTTCCATTTCCCCTGCCTCCCTAACCCTGGTAACTGTAGAGAGCCAGATCTGAGCCGAACATGTGGTCGAAGCATTGGCAAAGCCATGCTTGACTGATTGAAGCATTGGCAAAGCTATGCTTGACTATGTTGCAGATCCTGTGGCCAAAGCATTGGCAAAGCCATGCTTGACTGTGTTATAATCTGCCAAGGGCAGAGAAGCAAAACAGTGAACAGACAGCTGCTTGCGGTTTAGCAGAGATAACCGGGTACAGACAGGCCTTGGGAGATTATTGTTGCCAGCAAGTTTCAAGTCCTGAGAAGAAGACTCCCACCTACTCCTTGACCTTCAAAAGTATATAATGAACGCGCTGAGCTTACCTCAGGGTCACTGTAACTCCATCTGAGTGCAGTGTCCCACCTGGCCCCAGCTTTTGTATATACTGTCTCTGTGTCTTTCTTAATCCTCTGTCGCCCCCCTCTCCCTCAGGTTAACCCTCTCATTGTGTTGGTCGCAGCAGGTAACCACTGTTCTCTCTGCTTTAATGTATTTTACTTTTTTAGATTCTACATGTAACTAAGATTTTGCAGTTTTTTTCCTTTCTGAGTCTTGTAAAAATAATAATAATAATAACAATACCTTACAGTAGAATTGTGTTGTAAGATTTAAATGAGCCACTACATAACAGCACTGAGAAAAGTGAATTTTTGAATGCATTGTTTTTTCTGTTTTGATTTGGACTAATTAATTAGTTGGGCTAATTAATTAGGACTAATTTTTGTTTTCATGAAGAAATGATTATAACTAAAGTCCACGAACTTAATGTTCTAAAGTAGAATTTTATTTTACAATTGAAAAAGATGCTTAAAATTTTTTGCTTTTATGATTTTTAGTTTCCCTTTTTTTTTAGTAGGTATCCTCTTAAGAATCAATAAATAGCTGTTGAATGAGTGAATAGTTGGTTTCAATTGAATTTAAAATGGATAAACTGGTAAGAAAATGAAACAAAATATATTTATAGAGAATAATGTTTTCCCTTCTAGTTTCCCCAATGAGTATAGATCCTGATCAGTGATTGTCCTGTGTACCTGACTTGTACTATGGTACTCAGAATGCTAAATGTAATTGAAAATAATTTTTATAATGACTAGAGTCAGCAGCCAAGAAACCTAAATGGGATGATTTCAAAAAGAAGAAGAAAGAACTGAAGCAAAGCAGACAACTTAGTGATAGAACCAACTATGACATTGTTGTTCGGGCAAAGCAGATTTGGGAGATCTTAAGAAGGTAATGCTACTTAATGGCATCTTTATTAGTCCCTTTGAAATGATGGAAGAGTAACAGTGTACCTTGTAAATAGTGAGATGTCCTAAAATTAATGACATAGCACTTGGGTTATTTAGAGAGTACTCCTAACACTCCAGTAGAGGCATCGGAATTTGAATGTCTGCCCATTGCAGAAATGTGTTGAATCATTAGGATGGTGTCAGATATGTTTGTGAAAACGTATGAGAGTTAAATTGGATTTGACATCCTTCCTCAAAGATTTCTGAGAAAATGAAGGACAATTTCTTATCGGCTAGATTTTGAGATACTTAAGTATTTGGTATCTTGGACTTGTTTTATTATTTTCTTTACTTTTGAAGTTCTGGCTGTTAGATTTAGATTGATGCATGAAATTATACCTTGTGAGATGAGTTTCTGCCTTTGAGAAAATTACTTTTCTCTGGCTGCTCTGGAATAGTAATTTTAATGTCAAAAGGTTTGCTGCCTTCAAAGAGAAAATCATACTGAACTGGGTGAACATACCCTGAAATGGTTTTTTGTTTTTTGTGTTTAAAATAATGTCTTTACTTAAGCTACATTTCCTCCCTCTTTTATTCTTATTTATAGAAAAGACTGTGACAAAGAAAAAAGAGTAAAGTTGATGAGTGATTTGCAGAAGTTGATTCAAGGAAAAATTAAAACTGTAAGTAGAGCATACTCATAGTTACAATCTTAACAATTGAAATTGACTCACTCTCAATACACGGTAGCTGACCATTCATTACAAGTGAAATTATTGTTGTTTTAAATATATTTGGCCCAAATTTCCAAAGCCTTTTTATAATACTGATGAAATAAAAAATTTAATAGGGAACTTACTGCTGGGAAATAATAAAAACACTATCAGGTATTTCTGTCATTTTTTTTTAATAATTAAAATAAATCCGTGTTCTTCCAAGTTATTTTGAAGAATTTACTAGTTCAATAGTATGTGCTAGAATGTCTTGCTCTGAACTCCATATATGTTTTTATGTTCTGAATTGCTGGCTTTTTTTATGTATGTGATGCAAACATGATTACTTCTTTTGTTCCATGCTTTTGCAAACATGCAAAGATCTGAAAATATGATAGATTTGGGAGTTCTAAAGAAATTTTCTTTGTTGCTGTTTAACTTTGTTTTATAATAAACTTCTTTTGACTCGTGTATTTGGATAAATACTTATAGTGACTGTTCACTTGTAAGACAACAGCTTTGGGGACCCTGAAGGGGCAGCCCTTGCCAAAACACGTACACAGTTCTATTCAGAGTCTGTATTGCAGTTTGAAGGAATGTCTTGAAATAGCAAGTTCCCAGCTATGCTTTCTTATAAATCCAGCAAGATCTTTTTAGAACAGAACTGCTCCTCAGCTCTAGCAGTCTGGTATCCTCAATTCATAAATATTTTACAGTCAAAATCCTTTCCCAATTACACAATTACACACATGGGATATTACTGCATACAAATGGACTTGGAAGTTAGTCTGGTGTTCACATCCTCACTCTGCTGCTTAACATATATGCCCTCTTGGACAGTGACAACCTAATTATTTACTGTTTGCTAAGAATTGCAGTAACCATGCATATGTTGTCTCCTTTACCTTAAGATCCTTATCCCTATTAGACATTTCATACATTCGGGACTCAGACAAGTTTCATCTCCAGGGTCACAGGAGTAGCAAGTTCTTTAACTCCTCGTAAACTTACTTTTCTCATCTGTAAAGTGGGAACGACAAAAGCCAACTCTTAAGGTTGCTTTGAGGTCTAAAGGAGACATCTATATTTAAAGCATGTTTATTAGTTATATAGTAAGTAGTCAATATATGCACAAAAACAGCCATATTTATTTTTTTTATTTTTATTTTTTTTTAGTTTTATCATAAATGTTTATACAAATTTCCCTTAAGGAAATACTTCCAAAATCTATGGACTTTGGAGGTGTGCCTTCACCTTCTCGTTTGTTGGAATTAAAAAACTTTGAAGACAGACTGAGCAAATAATAAGCACTATTAAAGTAGACCGGTACTATAGCATAGTAAATAATAATTTTGCATACATGATTGTTTGTGGTTATTGCTATAGAAAATTGATCAGCAAGCCCTTCATTGAGCATAATCCATCTGGTACTTGTGAAGGGGAGATGGGTTGGAGAATCAGATTTGAAACAACAAATTTCTAGGAATATAACTGGATAGATATTTGGGGATCATAATGAAAATGTGAGAAATGGGAGGATTAGCTTATAATTATCAGTATGTGTATACATAGTTTTACTTATGTAGCAAGGCTTTTAGACCTATTTTGTAACTATCCCTTTGTTTGCCAAAGCCATACATTCTGAGATCATTTATATTAAAAAAGAAATCATAGAATAATAGAATTTTTGAATTGGAAAATTCTCATTTAGGGAAAGTAACTTTCAAAGAAATGAGAAATAGAGCACATATAATCATTGGACAGGTTTGGTTTGATTGGGTTTTGTTTTACTTAGTAATGATAAGAATCTTGCAAAATGATTAAATCTATCCCTGTCTCAGTGCCATATCATAGGCAGCAAAACCAAAAAATGTCATTTTGTACAATTAAAACAAGTATTTCTACTCCTAAGTAACTTAGATTTAATTTTATCTGTGAAGACCCTACCTTTTTCCTAACAAGGCATTCTGGAAGAGGTAGCTACGACAGAAACATAAATCTTCAGAGAGAATTAGTCTAAAGGCTCAAACTGTCTTTCCTACAGATTGCATTTGCACATGATTCAACTCGTGTGATCCAGTGTTACATTCAGTACGGGAATGAAGAACAGCGAAAACAGGCTTTTGAAGAACTGCGAGGTATTTCTTATATATTGAAGATTAATTGTAATCATTTTTAATAAGTCACTTGTTTTCTCTTGAAATACCCAAGACTGTCCTGGAAAATAATTCTGTTGTAGGAAAGCAATGTATCCTCTGCAGGACCTTTTTTTGTTTTTATTTGTTCTTTGCCTGGGACAAATAGAGAGTTATTTGTGTTCTCAGGATTGCGCTTTTATTTAGTTCTTTCCTTTGTTTTTCAGATGATTTTGTTGAATTAAGTAAAGCTAAATATTCCAGAAATATCGTTAAGAAATTTCTCATGTATGGGTGAGTTGTTTTATTTATAAAATACATATATTTTAGTTTTTTAAAGGTATGGCTGTTGATCATGTACAAATGTTACTTAAAAGTTTGTGGCCATAACAATAGCCCTCAGCAGATGCTTAGAATATTGCCAGGGAGTATGGTCTTAAAAACAGTTATTGAAATTAATGTAGAATTAATGGTATTGCCTTCACCATTCTTAAGAGTATATCTTGAAGCCCTGGAGAAGATAAGTGGAATAATTAACTTGTAATTTGTTACCAGTGTTTGGAGGGTAGAAGGTTGGGCGTGGGGTGGCGGGGAGAGTAGACTCAGAGGTACAGTCAGTGGGTCAGGAAGTGTCAAGATGGGAGGATTTCCTAACTTTGGTGGAATTGATACTTGTCTTGATTTCTGTTTCTGAGTTTACTAAAGTGCCAAAATATGCTAACCAACAAAAAAAAGTACAGTTGACAAAATTTTCAAAAACTGTTTCTAACTATAATTATCAGCTGCTTGATTTTTTTAGGATGTAATATAAATACTTGTATTATGCCCAGTTTTAAAAGAGCATCCTTAGAATATGTTTTGTTCATATTTCCATACATCTTTGACTTTCACCTTCTCTTTTTCTCCTTCTCTGCTTTTTTCGAGCCAAACAGTTAATAATGGGAACTGACATTTATTGAGCATTTATTACATGCTGGTCACAATTCTTAACTCTTTTAATCGTCACATCAACTTTATTCTTTCTGTTTTCTGAATGAAGAAGCAGAGGCACAGAGAAGTTGAATAATTTGCTTAGAGTTGGCAGGCTGACTACTGAGTAATTTAAAAAGCTTGAGGTAGAAATACACGCAGTTTGATCTTCCTTCACATAAGCATTTCTCTGTGGTAGCACTGCCCCCTCATGATGAGTTGGCCTCAAGAGTTAGGTTGGTGTCAAGTTACTTTTTTTGCCATCCAGCTTCTTATATCACTTATCTTTTCCCATTATCCCATTGGGTTTAGGAGTAAACCACAGATTGCAGAGATAATAAAAAGTTTTAAAGGGCACGTGAGGAAGATGCTCAGGCATGCAGAAGCTTCTGCCATCGTAGAATATGCATACAATGACAAAGCCATTTTGGAGCAAAGGAACATGTTGACAGAGGAGCTCTATGGGAACACATTTCAGCTTTATAAGGTAACATTTTAAGACAGTTTTTCTAGCATTTTTACTTTTTCTGTGTACTTTTCCTTACCTTCTGATGCCCTATTTTCAGAATGTATTTTTACTTTGGCGGGTCCTTTAAGAGACCATCTCTTTGATTATTTTGTCTCTAGTGTATGAAGTAAGTGATTAATACTTTCTCTTCCTTCCAGAGCACTATCTTTAAATTCTCTTTGGAACTACTTTTGTTATACCCTCCCAAGGGCTCTGTGTAAAACTTCAATATGTTTATTTCTGTAGTCAGATAGACTGAAGTGGAAGACTCTTAACAGTTAGTGAAGCTTTGTAACCACCTCCTAACCAGCTCTGGCTGAAGTGCATCAGGCTCTTGGTCGCTTCCTTTTCCTGTGTTTCTTTATGTGTGTGGATTACCCTTCTCAGGTTACATCTAGAGAGGAAGGGTAGAAGAGAGACCTAACTTTGGCTACAGTACAGGGATTGAACTGAAAAAAGCCAATAATGGGACTAAGATAGTTAAAGTATCTATTTCAGACCTTGAGACATAAATACCCATACTAATATCCAGGGATACATATTCAATCTTGGGTTGCCTTCACTAGTCAGGTTCAGTTCCTGGTTTGAATTTAGTGCCCTATTTCTTTTTTAACATTCACAATAGAAATATGTAGATAATTACAAAACACAATGTGGCAAGGATTTTCGAGCTGAGTGCTTGATCTTGTGATTAGGCACATACTAGGTGCTTGCCAACTACCTGTTGGCTGGGTGAGTTGGTTTATTGTTTAACCTGGCATTTTAAGAACCTTGGTGGGCATATAGGCTGAGAACAGATAATCAAGAATTATTTCATGAGTATATCTACAGCAGGGATTTTGTTATAGGAATATGACAAATCTGAAATTTTTTTGTTTTTAAAATGACTAATTGATTTTCTTTGTTATAAAGCTGGATAACTTGATTAAATTTAGAGGGGTTTGATTTTCCTTCTGTTGCAGTCAGCGGATCACCCAACTCTGGACAAAGTATTAGAGATACAGCCAGAAAAACTAGACCTTATCATGGATGAAATGAAACAGATTCTAACTCCGATGGCCCAAAAGTAAGAAAGCTATTTTTGTTTTTTCTGAACGAGTAGCCTTTGAAAGAGGAAGGTTTTATATAACCCTTGCATAGGAAAGGTAGATAGTTGTCCAAATATAGTCTGTTATTTAAATTGAATTGTAAGACTTAGAAATCCAGGAATGTGACCTTCTTGGCATTTGTACCACAGCGGGTGGTTAAGGCATAGCCTCAGACCAGATGGCCTGGGTGTGAATTCTGGTGACCCCCTCAGTTACTAATTGTGTGTGACCTTGGGTAACTTAACCTCTCTGTGCCTCAGTTTCTATATCTATAAGTTTGATATTATAATAGTATATATTTCATATTTTTTTGAGATTAAATGGGTTAATATTTTCAAAACATTCAGAAAAGTCCTTTGCCCATAAAGGCAACATGTTTTTCCCATCTACTTAGACACTCAGTGTGAATTTGAAGTCATTGGTGTCTGATCACCAGCCTCCAGTGTACACCTGAATTCACCAGGGGTCACACTAGGAAGCTTGGATCAATCAGGTGTTGCAGTTAATACTGTTTTGATCCACTCAAATTTTAATTTTGCTAAAGTTATTTTATGAATCCTAATGTTGCTAAAAGATATACTGTGTCTTAAGATGAATTACATTTGCTAAAACCATTTCACTTGTTTGGATTATTTATAGGACAACTGAGGTTACCTATGTATTACTGTAGTCCCAGATCTGACCTATTCTCATTTCCTTTTTTTTTCTGTTTTCAGGGAAGCTGTGATTAAGCACTCATTGGTACATAAAGTATTCTTGGATTTTTTTACCTATGCACCCGCAAAGCAAAGAACAGTAAGTTCTTGGTTTTAGTTTTTAAACAGAAACATAGAAGAAGAGCCGTGTTAAAATGTAAAACACCGTTTTGACATACATTATATTTGGGAAATTTTAAAGAGGTTTTTTTTTTTATTATTTAGAGAAGATAATGCACTGAAATTCCTTTGAACAAGTCAGCTAGTTGCATTTATATTTATGCCAGAAGACAATAAAATTGACCATATCAACTCCATTGAATTTTGATAATTATAATCCAGAAAGTACCCTCTAGCTAACCTAATCTGAAAATTAATTAATAGAGGGATATTCAGCACTCAGATAGTTTGAAATTCACCTGTGCCAATGTTAAAAATATATATGTGTGTTGATGTTAAAGGTTAGGGGAGGACACTTACATAAAACTAAATGGACCATGGAAAATTGGACGTTACATGATAGAGGGAAAAGGAACAGAGACTGAAGGTAAATTGCACTGCCCTTCAAGGCAATGATAGGAATACAAATGAGAATTCATCATTTTAGCTCACTAAACTTGGCTTGCCTCATCGTACAGTGAACTCATTGTTCATTTGTCTTTATTCTAGTAACAAGGAATAACTAAAACAGTGACACTGACTTCTTAACAAATATGCCAGACTAAACATTCATAGGAGTTTTGACTCTCTCAGAATTGACATATAAATAATTTTCCAAGAATAGCCACACCCACCTAAGCTTGTACTTCAATGACTCTAGCAGCTTCTGCCTTTCTTTTGGGGATTTCTCCCCCTTTCATGCAGAGCACAGTATCTCACAGTTCTGGGTTTATTGAGGTTGGATTATATTTTCAGAACTGTGAAAATGATCATTTGAATATATTCAGTGGTGGAAAAATCTTTTTAGTGTCAGATGTGTTTTAACAATAGCAAAAAATCATTGGAAACCTAGTGTGAATATAAAGTAATGAAAAAAAAAACAGTTTCTGGCCTTGGAGGGCATTCTCAAAAGAGAAACTTTAAAAAAAACCTTGGGGAATAGTGGAAGCGTAATTGGAATATGTGTATAACTCCTCTCCAACTGGATAGCTTTGAAGAGATAAGTTTAGGTATGTAAGCTTAAAGCTGTGTTGTTAAGATTCATCCTGGGAACAGATTGTAAAATAGTTAAGGATGAAATTGCTAATTCCTTATTGATGAAAATAAGTATCCACCTTTCTCCTAGAAGGATACCTTGTAGTTATTTATTTAATGTAAGTTTTTAAATTGGGAATGGACTGATGTGGGGCGGGGCCCTGCAGCTGTTGGCTGCTAGAACTCATATGTTTGACTTCCAAAATATAATTTAGAAATTATATGCATTGACAATGAAGAATGAAGATTAGTAAGCTAAACTATCTTGTAAGAAAGTAATGATTGGGTTTTTACTAAAGGGTTATTAATAGTGAGGGCCCAGTCTAATATAGAGATTAACTTTTGTTTAGGAAATGTTATCTAAGTGTTTTTTTGTGGTGAATTATTAATATGACTTCTGGAAGTCATCTTGTGATAAACTAAGGAAGAGAAACTTTCAGCCAAAATTAGTGTTTAGGTTCTCTGCTCGTATATATACACATCTCTTAGGTAAGAGCATTTTACTTATTTTATCTGGCTTTTGTATTAACTTCTGACCATAGCCACCTCTTAGCCTTCTTTTTCTTGAAAAATCATTTAGAATATACTATACATGTACATACTTTTTTGAATAGACATTGTATTTTAATATAGACATATTTTATAAAATAGATATTTTAATAGAAATTGCTTATTGGCAGTATTTGCTACTCTTGATGGGAAAGAATGTTTCTAGAAAGATGTGTGTCTGCTTGTCTGCAAAATGAAAAATTAAATTGTTTGCTACCTATACCTTTTTCATTCTCTGTGCGTAACTGCTTCCCAGTAAAGATTTTTTTTTAAAGGCAGAATAAATTAAATCCCTGGTGGCATTTGTTTCCCAGGAAATGATCGAAGCCATCCGTGAAGCAGTGGTATACCTGGCACACACACACGATGGCGCCAGAGTGGCCATGCACTGCCTATGGCACGGTACCCCCAAGGTAAGTGTGTCAGGGCTTGATTTGCCTTGACTTTCCATACTTTCTGTCTCCTTTGGTCTTAGCCCTGTTGTGCATAAACAACTTTATCTTTGCAAAATTGTGCCTCAAGGCCTCGCAGGAATTAGTTTTTCTTTGGGCCTAGTGTTTCTTCTCTGCTCGAGTTTTCATTAAAGTGTGAAAACCTTGAGTTTTCATTATTTGAGAAGGAACTTGTGAAGCAAATAAACACGATATGTAGGCTCACATGTACAGAAGTTTTGGTACCTGTCAGACTCTTTGATTCCTCATTTAATGGTCAATATGAGAGGAAGGGGAGGGAGGAGATAGTGAACAGTTACACATTTGCCTATGTGGGTGTTAAGTACATTGAAGGAAAAGGTAAAAGTCCTTATTAATTATAGAAATCAAACAGAAATGATTCTCGTTTCTTTGGTCAGTATCATTCTGCCTTTAAAAGACAGTTGTACATTGTCCACTTTTCAAATTAATGCATATTTAATTTCGATTCAACAACTATGTTTTGAGTACTGTCTGTAAGCTAGACTCTTATGCATTTGAAGACAATTCAGATATTGGAAGAGGAATCTCTTAAGTTCTTACTATAGAAGGAGGTAGTTTTACTAGGTTTGCCTTGCAACTAAAAATTTTATGAGTCCATATTTATGTCTCAATGAATTATGACATACAAGTCTAAGAATATGATAGCTTTGAAAGGGCTTCTCATAGTATATTGCAATTTTTTTCTTTCTGGCCGCATAACTATTTTCACTAATGAAAAGTATGCAATTTTAGTGACAATTTAATATTATGTAAAATTTTTGACTATGAATTACTTTTAATCTATAATTAAGTTAATTGAGAATTTTTTTTTTTTTTAAGGACAGGAAAGTGATTGTGAAAACAATGAAGACTTATATTGAAAAGGTGGCTACTGTAAGTATAATAAAACTGGATATTTCTTTTAATTATTTTTAAAAGTAAAATGAAATCATGTCTATTATAGAAAATTGGAAAACTTCAGAAAATCACCAAGAAGAAAATTATTCATTGTTTTATTCTAATCTTTTTCTATGCATATGCATGCATTTTTGTAAATTATTAAATCCTCACAAAATGAGATTTCTCCTTTTTTTATTTAACATTGTGTTGTGACAGTTTTCTATTTTCATTAAATATTTTTCAGAAACCGAATATTTACTAACTTATCTAATGAATTTGTCCAGTCGTGTTATTAAATCATGGAAATTACTGTCTAGGATGAATTTGTAATGTGGTCAAAGAAAATTCTAGTTAAGTTTTACAGTTCTTTGGAATATTTTGGAAATGCTTGTATATTGTAACAGCTTTTCTGATGAAATTGGAAGATATTTTTTGAGTATTTCTAGTTATTTAAATACTGTCATTTTCCATAGTGTTTCTGGAATATATGTCATACTAAACACTATTTTTTAATTTTTGAGTTATTTTATATGTTATGTTTTTTATAGCTTCTCATTAACTGGTAAACTAAAAATTAGTGATATTAACAACTTTTCCCCATGAAAAATCCAATGAGAACTACTAGCATCTAGTAAACACTTAATATAGTAAATACTAATTCAAACCCAGATAAATTGCTGCTTTGTAATTATATATATGCCTATTGCCTTCTGTAGGGTTGGAGGCTGGGATGAGAGTATAAAACCACTTAGAAGGCAGCTAACTTTTCTGTAACAAATGAAATAAAATATTCTCTAGTGAGTTGTTTCCAGAGTACAAGAATATTTTATGATTCATTACTCATCATTAAGTAAATCTTTTTGTATAATGTTTTAATTTGAATATTTTAAATTAGAAATGAATAAAAATAGGATGTTAGTGTAAAAGTTGTTAATAGTAAAAGACATTTTTAAGTAATAAAATTAGATTGCTTTAATTTTATAATTATAACAACAATTTTTTCTTGAGACCCTAATCCCCACAAGGTATTATGATGGTAACAAGAAATTAACAATGCAATATATATATATTTTTTTATCTCAAGCTTCTAAAGGAGGGAGATAAATTAATATGACTCATAGATTTAATTTATGGGTTATTTAGAAGTATGTAAAGATGTGTGTAAGATAAATCCAGAACTAGAATTGCTGGATCAGAAGACTACATGTATTTTAAGTTTTTATAGATGTGTTCAGTAAACTTCAGAAGAGTTTACATTCTCACCAACAACAGAAAAGTGCCTGCTTTTCCCCACATCTTTGTGAAATTAGCACGTTATGAAGAGTTTTCATAGGATTGGTAGATAATGGTACTTCATTGTTTTAATTATTGTCCTTAATTAATGAGCCTTATTCCATGTGCTTAAAGCCATTTGTACTTCTCTTTTTCTGTGAACTGACTCTTCATGTTCTTTGCCCATTTTTAATAGATTGTTGGTCTTTATATAGTAAATATATTAGACCTTGGGAATTTTTCTCTAGTTTGTTTCTAATTGAAATGTTATTACCTGTCATGGTTATCAGACCTGGCTCTGAATGATACATTCTTTTTCTTTTTTTTTTTTTACGTAAAGTAGAAGTTTCTTAACTCTGCAGCAATACCAGCATCACAGATTAATTCTATCATTTCAAGAGGTTACCATTGTAAAAGTCACAATGTATATTTTTATGATCTCTTGCAGTTATATTTTTAAAAAGCAGTTTTATCTTATTCTCATCTTTAGTATATATGTATATTCTAATTTATTTTTTTAGTATTTCTACTCTAGTTATATAAGATTTTTTATAAGCAATTGGACAATGTACAAACAAAAATGAAAAATCATTTATAATCCATCAACCCAGTGATGACTGTTACATTACAGTGTTCTGCCAAGTATTGTGTATATTCTGCCAAGTATTGTGTATATTTTGTATGCATAATTATATCTGCATCTATATATTTTTATGATTGGAATTCAGTAAATATAGTTTTATATTCTTGGGTTTTTATAATCTATTGATTTTTTTTAGTTTAATTTTTAACTTAGCTATTCATTAACAGTTATTTTTGAGAGGTATCATGGTTAAAAACAAAATGTATCTTAGCTACTTTATATTGAAGAATGTGCTTTTCTGTTTCTATCTTTTTTTTTTAATCAATCTAGAATATAATTAACTAGATCCTGATAAGTTTTTTGAATGGCTTTTATCCTGCACGTTTGTATTATGTTTGGCAAGTTGTCAGGTTGGTAACCTTTATAAAATGACACCAAGGGTAGAATAAAAGAGAGAAACTACGTATTTTTTTGACCTTTCCTGGATTCCTATTTTTACAGGGCCAATACTCTCATTTGGTTTTACTGGCGGCATTTGATTGTATTGATGATACTAAGCTTGTAAAGCAGATAATCATATCAGTAAGTAACTCTGATGGTTTTGAATTTGAGTTAAATTGATATATCATTTGTGGGTTTGTAAGCTTTATTTTGCACTTATATATGTAAAGACTTTGATTTGTGCTCTTCGATAATATTTTGTTATTGTCTCAAGTGTTTTGAGGGGTTGCGTTATTCCTGTATAAGCTGTAATCTTATAACTTGATATTAATAATTGATATTGTTTTGAATATGTAAAAGCAGCTAAATTAGGATAATATGACTCTTCTGACCATATGATATACTAAATGAAAAATCAACAGTGCAGTGCTTAGATTTGATCAGAAATTCATTTACATAGTAACTCTTCAGTTATTCAGAAACTCATATCCGGGCAAAGGCCTCCATCACCTTTCTTTTTCTCTCCCTTTAGAGAAATTACCTCTGCATAACAACTACCCAGCTTATCAATACATGTGATAGATTGAGCTGGAGAAGAAAACCCAATAAAACTAAATTGTGATACTTAGAGCTTTCATGAAAGCTTTTGTAGAATCATATTAAAAATTATTAATAAAATTAGAATACTACCTTCCTTTAACATTTTAGCAATTCCTTTTAGCCTGGTATAATGACCATAAAGTGGTAATAATGAAATGCAGCTTACTTAACCCCAAATTTGCCTTCAGAAAAACTGAGCGGTTCTCTTGAAAAAACTACTCCAAAGTAAAAACTGTATTCTGAAATAAATTCCTTCATTCTGCAATGATTGGTTTCTGAATCTGTGACCTTCTCTTCCCTTCCTTTATTTCTGGTGTGCAAGTGGTGGTGGGTATATAATAGACGTTGCAGGGGCAGGGATAAGAAATTGCAACATTGGTTGCCGTGACAAAACTTGGAAACATTTTAAAAACCACATAATCTGTATAGACATTCATCTGAAAATGACACAAACCTTTCTGTTTGATACACATGGTTGGGGCCCATGGAAAAATCTTAGTGACAAAAACTATTTTCATACCATCTGCAGGGAGAAGCAGATGGATATTCAGAAGGAGACTTTACCCCTTGGCATGTGGTGGTGCTGCGGCCTCTCTCTGTAGCCTTTCTCTGTAGCCTGTGTGGATGAGTAGAGCTGAGTGTCAACAGAAAAAAATTTATCAACTAGTGGAGGGGAAGGAGATTTTCTTAGATGCCAGCTGTAGGTCCCAGTGTGTGTGTTTCTCATGCCCTTGCTCTCATTTTCTAACTTTCCCCTTAACTATTTTAAGATTGTGATCACTTTCTTTGGGATGAGATTGTGGGAAGAAACAAGTTGGCAAGACTTTCATGTCACAAACTGAGTATTTTGACATGTTCCTTGTGACTTTATTACCCTTTTGACTCCAATCAATAATGATAGTTTTTCATTCCAGTGACAGAGATGTGAGGCCAAAGATTGACTAATGAATAAAGTTGTTTCATGAAAATGGAAACAGGCTGGGCTATTGAAAGTTTGCTTTTGTTTAATATTTTCTGAACAGCTGAAATTTGCATAACTGTTCCAAATGGATTTCAAGAGAAACCAGACTTTCTTTAGGATTTGCCACGATTGTCTGCTAGATTGTTTTTTTCCAAAGATTTATCCCAGTTAAAAATGGCTGTTAATTCCTTGTGTTTAGCAGTGTGATTCCTACCACTACTTAACCCAAATCCCTTATGACTTTATCATACTCAAGGCAGCTCTTTCCCTGAGCATGGCCTAATTTACTGATCTCTTGCCTCTGACAAATGCTCAACAGGTTCTGCATATCATTAAACTATGTAACTGGTGATAAAACTCTGGAGTGCTAATTGCTCTTGCATTTTTCCCACCCATCCACTAGAAAATCTGTTGCAGTAGCAGCGCTTTTTAAAATACTGAAGAAAGCTTAATACTGCTAAGAATTCTGTTCAGGGGGACCAACCAGACTTCTTGAAATGTCAGGTCAAAATCACAGCGTGGTCAGCTGAGCCTTCACCTTTCAAAATGGATACACACTGTTCCCTACCTACTTAACTTTCCAAAATAAACATACTTATAAAATTTGATCTGTTTTACCCTGGAATTGTTGGTATGACACAGCTGCTTTGACTGCAGTGTTCCTGAGAAGGAAATAAGTACACTGGCCAGTTGCTTTTTCAGAGTGACTAAATATTGATGCATACTTTAACATATATTATCTTTAAAATATACAGAAAGGTATAAAGAATAATACAGTGGAATGTCAACTATAATTGAAAAAATAAAAATAAAAAATTTTAAATAATAATAATGATACAGTGGACACCCAGCCTCCCACCATCTGATAAAGAAGTAAAACTTGACAAATATAAAGTTCATGTCCTTGTGTACCTGTCCCTGATTGCATATTCCACTCCTGCCCATACCCACTGTGATGGATTTTGTATTTACTCACGTGCATTTCTTTATCCTTTCACTATATGCAGATGTGTGTAGTGCTCTTTTGCATGTTTACAAGTTCTATGTATGTGATGTCTTGTGTGTTTTCTCTTGCAACTTGCTTTTTTCTTTTGGTGTTATGTTTATGAGATTCATTATCACAAGTTAGCAAGCCTTTTTTTAAAAGAGACCAGATAGGATTTCAGGCTTTGTGGGCTGTGTATGATCTCTGTTATCTAGTCTTTTTTTCATTTTTTTTTTTTCTTTTTTAAGAACCTTTTAAAATGTAAGATGTACAAAAGCAGACTGGAGATTGGGTTTTTGACCTATGGCTTTTGTTTGCCCAACCCTGTTCTAAATAATTTATGTTTTAGTGCCAAATATTGTTTTACTATGAGTATACTGCAATTTATCTTACCGTTTTTCTGTTGATGGACATTTAGATTGTTTACAATTTTTTAAACTCTAAAAACTCTTATTATTTTTTGCTATTCCAAATAATTCTCTAATCATTCTTATATGTCTCCTTGTTTCTTCTCTAAGGCAATTTACTTAGCCAAATTTCTGGGTTGCCAAATAATTCCGTATATATGTTTATATAGAGTCGTGTGTCCATCCCACCCAGCCACTACAAAACCTTTTGCATTATGCAGTGCTTTTAAAAATAGCCAAGAAAGCTTAGGGTTGCTAAGCATTTTGTTCAGAGTAACTGGATTTCCCGAAATGTCAGGTTGAAATCATAGTCTACTAAACACTCGTTTTCTCTTTTAAGACCAAGCTCCATTTCAGTCGCCCGATAGCATTTTCTGATCTCCGGGCCAGACATGGTCTCCCCATCCTCTCAGCTCCTATAATTTGTCTTTGTCATCCATTCATGTAACAGTTAATCATGGTCTGACCCAGGACTCACAAACTCAGAAATGTTTGTTGACCAGGCAGGTAGGAGTGAGGCAGGCTAGGTGTGGAGGGGTGGGCTGTAGGGAAAGGAGAAACACATGTCCTGTCCACGGCAGTAGCCTCCAGCTTTGGGGAATGTGAGCTCCATAGTGATGGACCTTGTGATTTTTTTTCCTTTTTAATTGTGGTAAAATACACAACATAAAATTTAACCATCTTAACCATTTTTAAGGGTACAGTTTTATAAGTATATTTACATTGTTGTGCAAACAATCTTTAGAACGTTTTCATCTTGTAAAATCGAAATTATACTCATTAAACTATATCCTGGTTTTTTAATGCAACCAACAACGTGAACTTTTAGATAAAAGTTATATATTTAAAACACTCAGAAGGCTGCAATCACCACCTAATGATCCAACTAATCTTCCTTCTACACTTCTGTTATCCATTCTTTACATCTCTTATTTTTTGGTTTTTTAAGTTTCCCTTGCCTCTTCCACTAGGTTTTAGCTCTTTAAGGTTAAGAACAGTCTACATTTCTTTTTGTCTCCACACACAACCTACGTAGAGATGTGTGCACCATAGGCTCAATTTTCAGTAATGTGTGTTTTTGCATTTCTTTCCTCCACTGAAAATGCATGTGCACGCTAACCCTACTTCCAGAGTGCACCCTTCATCTTGACTATTACCTTTCCTTTTATAAGAGGGTTAGCAAAATAGGAGTGCCAAAGAATCTGACAAAGGGTGCAACACAAGGAGGTTAGAACTGGCCGAACATGTCTTCAGGAGAGGTCTCTTGTTCTTGCACTTTACTTCATCTGTTCACATGCCTGCTTTAGAGTAAAGCATAAGAATAAATTACAACAAAAGGACCTTGTTATTTTCTCTAAGTTAATTCTAAGTCGAAAACCTTTAAAATTCAACCTTTGTTGTTGGGTCCTCTCTTTTAAGGATGCCAAACTCATGACTCCACCAGCTTTGTTAACCTCCATAGTTAAAGATACTATATATTGAGAGTTGTGGTTTTGATATGAAAATTTCAAAAAATTATAGCAGTTTGCAGTTTGGAATGTGAATTTTCTAATTTGCTCCTGATGATGACCCACAAATCAGGCAGGTGTATTATTTCCTTTTATAGATAAGGAAATTGATGTGTAGAGAGAGTAAAGATTTGCCAAAGGCTATTCTGCTTGAGCCCAAAGACTGAATTTAGTACAAAATCAGCTATGTCATACCTGCTTCTTACCTAGTTCTACATGTTACTATACTTGTTAATGTTCTCCTCTCTAAAAATGTCTCTCCTCTCTGCGTGTAACCCAGGTTAAAGAGAAATGAATTAGTAATATAGCGGCACTCATACTGATCCCTTTTACTTTTTTCAAAGATATATGTTTTGATGTTAGGAAAGTTGGAACGAGGGCGAGATGGGGGAGTATTAAATGATAACACTCAAATGAACATAAGTTTAGATTCTGAATTCCTTAATTACAAACTGAAAGGCAGTAAAGTTCAATGAATTTGGGGACGAGTCCTTGAGTAATAGTTGTGCATGGAATTAAGCTTCTAGTGTTAAGGTAAAACCATTTCTGCCAAGTCGTATGCGTTGTTCTAGTCCTTAAGTGTGGAACCCACAGAGAAAGCAGTACATTGCCGAATATGTTTCTGGCTTCATGCCACCGCTTTTTCTCCTTATATCAAGGAGAAAAAAATTAAATAGCAGCCATTTCTATTTCTTCACTGTATATTCCCCCCATTTTTTGTAGTAGTTTGTTTGTTTTAAGCAACTGTTTTAAAGGTATTATACCTCAGAGTGTTTTTTTAAAGCAAAGTTTTGGCTTTTTTTACATGACTAGAAATTTGCCTAAGCTGTATATCCTCACTTTCTTCACTTAGACAGATTAAAGCATCTGTCTTCTTTGAGTTGCTTAAAGCTTAAATAGGAAAAGCTATACTAAACGTAGCTCAATATTTGTGGCACTAAGTGCTTCATTGTCAAAAATACATATATTGAGTCCACTTTGGGGAATGTTTACCTTAAAATTATAAAAGAATTCCCTACTCTGTGATACGTTATATATAGTTTTTTTCTGTCTTCTTCCCCTTTATTACTGAAATTTTAAGTTCATTTTCCTTGGGTGGCTAAAATTTATTGAGGTGGTTAAATTTATTGCACTTCTTCTCTGAAAACCTTTAGTCGTATGGGGAAAATCTTTATATGTGACCTTAAACTTCAAAAAGAGCATAGCCCATTGGGCTTGGAGTCATAGGTACAGGTAATCATATCCTGAATGAGTTACTCATCTACTGTAAGTCACTTTAATTGCTTAAACCTTAGGCTTCTTACCTGTAAAATGAAAGTAATTGTAGCACTTACGTCATCATGATATGAAGAGTATTTACGATGATGGCCGCACAGTTCTCAGCATAGGGTCTGCTTTCTAGTAAGCACTCAAGTGTTAGCTGCTGTTATTAATTGTAGGAAGCACGATACACTTTGGTGCAGAAAATACGGGAAGCTTGGGATTTGAAAAAGGGAAATGTGGTTGCGTTATCAACCTTGAGGTCACGAATTTTGCTGTATCATGATTCCTCGATGACTGACATAACTTTCAGTTTGGTTCCTTGCACTGAAATTACTGATCTCATAGTGAAAAATAGGCACTTAAAAGAATAGCAGATCTGAGTGTATCATCTCATGGAGAATTTCATTCCTAAAGAGGGGATTTTATGTTTTCTTTGAAAAAGACTAGAGTTGGAATCAGGACCAGAGCCCTGCCACTGACATTACATTCTTTGGCAAACTCACCTCTCTTCTTTCTGGGTTCCTCATCTGTAAATCTGGGTGACTGGACTGAATTTTTCCTATAGCCTCGGCCAGTTCTGAAGACTCTCTGATGCTCAGATACACATGGCTTTGAATATCTGTTAGGTTTGTTGCAAGAAATCGGAATGGGGGAGGGGGCGCTGATGGTTTTTCTGTTGCATATTCTCTATTAAGAATAAGGGTATTTTTAAACAGTGAGTGAGTTTTCTGTCTTTGAAAATATCAGCAAATTTACAAAGGAGCTTAGTTGGGGTGCGGGTGACATTGCCTTTGTTCCTTAAATTTATCCAACTAGAAAAGGAGGTTACTCTTCTTGGATAAGTTGATTGCAAATGTCAGTATAGTTATTTGTAACTGCTCCTTGGACTCTTTCTGCATTTCTTTCCCTTCTACTTTTTGTTTTCAGCGTGATACTTAAATAGTCTTCATTTGCCATGAATAAGCAACTTAACTTTAAAAGACTTTACCAACTTGTTCTGTTTAACAGAGTTGCTTTATCTCCCTTCATATACATCCCAGTAGGGAAATTCTAATAGGAAGGTTCTTCATCATTGCTGATGCTACATTTAAGTGGAGCTGCAAATTAACTGTCTGCTCAGTGACCCCAGCAAGCAATGTCCCTAGTAACGGTGGCCTAAGAAATACCATTATATAGTGGATGAAGATAACTGCTTTAAATATTTTTTAACTCCTTGAGCTTGGTCAGTTTATATAAATGTATTTTTCAGTAATGCTAGTCACAGGAGAGATTCAGTTCTGTGTTCTGAGGGTAAATTTCTTTGTGCTTTAATGAGATGGTTTTAGAACTAGCTCCATGTTTCCATTAAGTATATTAGGGAATATCGTTAAGTATGTATCCTTTACCATTCAGATTCCAAGCATCCTTTAAGCACGTGGGTTCATTATTGTTTCTATAATTTTACAGGAAATTATTAGTTCCTTGCCTAACATATTAAATGACAAATATGGAAGGAAGGTCCTTTTGTACTTACTAAGCCCCAGAGATCCTGCACATACAGTACGAGAAATCATTGAAGTTCTACAGAAAGGAGATGGAAATGCACACAGGTAAAAACAAGTAGAATGGCTTGAGCCCTTTATCCTTTGCTCTGATTTATTAATTTTGAGTAGTGTATGCTTCCAGAAGTCTACTTATACATGCACACCCCCTCGTGCTCCCTATCTCTAAAACTCAAAGGGTGAATTTCATTTTTAAGCCTGTAGTTGTTCTTATCTTTGAAAGGAAATAAAATCGTCATGCTAAAAGAATGCCTCTGAGGTACCTGGCACATAGCGGGCACTTAGGTGTGTGGTTGGTTTTGGTTTTACTTTATTTTTAAAGCTACTGGCACCATATAATTAAGTACTCTGAAGAGGAGAGTTCGTAAAGTAGTCTAAATATGTGTTGTAAGATATTTTGTTGCTTTTGTTGTTTGGTTTTTGGATTGGTTTTAGGTATTTTTAATTACATAAGGCAACTTCACTTATTGAGCGCTCGTTCTATACCAGGCACTAGTCACATCCTGGGGACACAAAGATGAAGGATGGATATCCCACTCTCAAATCAGTTATGTACATGCATAACAGAAAGATACAATTGCAATAGTGTGACACAATCTATTTGTTATAAGCCTTTAGTGGTTTTTGTGAAATAAGACCACCATATTTCCTTTGCCATTAATCTTAGCTTAATACTCATTCAACATATTCCAACAGTAAGAAAGATACAGAGATCCGTCGCCGAGAGCTCTTAGAATCCATCTCTCCAACTTTGTTAAGCTACCTGCAAGAACATGCCCAAGAAGTGGTACTCGATAAGTCTGCCTGTGTGTTGGTTTCTGACATTCTGGGAGCCGCCACTGGAGATGTTCAGCCTGCCATGAATGCCATCGCCAGCTTGGCTGCGGCAGAACTGCATCCTGGTGGCAAGGACGGAGAGGTAATGTGCTATTATAATACAGGCAGGAAAGCTGCAGTGACTGCAGAAACTCCAATCATTGAGAACATTTCTATAAAGAGAATTTTAACGATTATTATCTCAACTCATTGCATACCAACAGTACATTTGAAAAGTGTGAATTCATAACACAGTTTTGTTTCAACACTGTCTTTCTCAGAAACTTACAGTGACTCCATGAGTAAAATAAAATTCTTTTAATATGGCTCTCTGTTGGTACACGATTGGCCCCAGGCTGCCTTTCCAGCATATTCTATGCTCTTAATTCTATACTGAATTTGCTGTGGACTTCTGCACCTCTCTGCATTTGTACGTGCTGCTTCCCTCAGCCACGAGTGCTGCCCACGTCTATTTTCCTGTGCTCTCCATGTAGAAATTCTTACTCATTCTTCAGGGTCCCCAGAATCCTTCTCCATAAAGTCTTTCCAAATACCTTTTTGTTAAAAAGTCTTTGTTCTGTCTGATTGCTCCTGCCTGTGTTATTTGGGCCCCATGTTATTCTGCCCTTCATCTTAAGTTCTTTGGTTCGTGTACCTGATATGTGCTAGGCACTGCTCAGCACTGTCCTCTCCCCAACCCTCCCCCCGCCCCCCCAAAAAAGCTTACCATTTTGGTGCACACAGTATTTAAATAAATACTTATACAAATAACCATTTCAGGTTGAGATAAGTGCTGTGAAGCTAAACCACACATTCTTTGGGATTAAGAGTGGGGGCCAACCTGTCCTCAGGAAGGCTTCCCTGAGGCAGTAAAAGCTAAGTTGAGACCCAAAGGATTAATAGCTCTGTGAGGAACAGTTGGAGATTCTAAGCAGAGGGAAGAGCATGTGCAGCAGCCTAAAGGAAGGAAAGAACTGAGCTTGTGTGAGAAGAGAAGGCTCAGGAAGGTGGAAATCACTTAGCAAAGGGAAGAGGAAGACCGAAGCCAGTTCATACAGGGCACTTGTCCTGCACAGTTGTAAGCTCCTAATGAACAGATGTGTGTGGGGAGCCTGTTATTTTTTCTGACCTATGCAATAAGAGAAGAGAAATGGCCTGTGGATCTTAGAGAAGCCCTTGGCCCTGCCCTCATAGAGCAGACCGTATTAACAAATCGGTTAAATGCGTGCATAATGAAAGTTTCTTTTTAAAGAGATTGAGTCCATGGTCTCCCATGCTTGATAAGGAGAGATCCTCGGTACTGTGGGAACGATGACACGGCCCTTTTAAAAAGGAGTAAGATTGAGCTAAAAAGATACTTTCTTGGCCAGCTAGTCAGATAATATCCATACATAGTCACATGTATTTAAGCATTCAGCATTAGGTTTTAATGTTTCTACTACAGTGTTCTGTCCCATAGGTGTATTTGTACCTCAGAACTACATACTGCAACCTGAATAGTGGTTAGCATGATCATAAGATAAGCATTGTATGGTGCTCTTCAAACTAGAACTCACAAAACTGAGTCTGAACTACTTTTTGGTGGCTGTGTTATCTTGAATAACCATCCTCATTTCAGTGTGGGGATTGTAATAGACCTCTGGTCTCTCCAGGTGTAACGGTCATTATAGATAAAGACCGTTTAAGCCTATGGAACTTTCAACTTCACAGTGTCCTTATCTGTATGTGGTGATATGGAATGGATTGTAGGCCAAGGCATGGATGACATTAGCTTGTAAATTAATGTGTTCTTGATCCCTTATAGCTTCACATTGCAGAACATCCCGCAGGACATCTCGTTCTAAAGTGGTTGGTAGAGCAAGATAAAAAGATGAAAGAAAAAGGAAGACAAGGTAGGTTATTAAACTTGATCTTTTCTTGTATCTCATGTGGAATTTCAGTAATTCCTGGCATCCCTGAACTTTTTGTCAGTCATTTAAGTTGAATGTTCAGAAATAATGTCTGTAAGAAATAATTGAGTGGTTGCAAGTATTGTTTAGAAAATGCTAGAAATTTGTGTCCTTGAATCCTTGCATTTTTTTTCTCTTCCACACTCTCCCTCACTTTGCTACTTCAGACTTCTGATTGGGCTTGGCCAATTTTCTAAAATGCTATTCTATTTCTGGAGGATGATGAGAGCAGTACAGTGTGTGTTTATGTGCATGTGTGTGGCGGGGCGTCATTTGTGAGTATCATCACTCAGATTTGAAGGCATGATATTTATCTCTAGTTTTGAGAAAAGGATAAGCAGAAGAAAATTATCCTTATCAGAGAATCTTGAACTGGTGCCAGTTTGACATTGAAATACATGTGACCAAAGAGCAAGCCAGTCCTTGGCGCTTTCTGGTTTTTCATAAACCTGACAGCTGCTCTGTAGAAACTCAGCTCTCAAGAAGAGGACAGCGTCTTTTATCTACTTGAAAAGTGGCATACCATTCCCCCCTCAGTCCTGTCTTTGACCAAACCTTCTCTTACTAAATTCAAACTCTACCTGGTATTTTGGCCACTAAAGGGATTTTCCCCTACTTGAGTAAAGCAGTTTGGGCTTTCTGTTACTGTATCCGAAAAAAAAGTGACATTACGAATTTATGTCTTAAGTTGCAGTTCTAATGGCTAGTGAGGCAGCATAGCAGTAGAACTGTCACTTTTCGCTCTACCTTTAAGAGTAGAGACTTGGAGCTCTTTCTCACTGTAAACTTTTTGTAAAAAGCTTATAATAAGTTTTGAATTAAAAAAAATCATGTATTGAATCAGCTTTTTCATTTTTCATTATTGAAAAAGTTGGTGCACAGTTGAGCTGCTTATATCAGAGAAAGTTGTCTGGCCTGCTTTTAAAGTCCAGGCATTTTCCTCTTAATTAAAATGTGCTGACAGGCCTAAAACATGCCTGCTAGGGTCTGTCGGGTTTGTCATTTTCATGTAGCAACAAATGAGTGTGATTAGCTGTCTTGGTTCTCCCTTGGCTGTGTAACAAGCCACCTCAAAACGGGCATTTGATCTGGGTTTGGTGGAGCTTGTTTCTGCTCTGCTCGGAGGCTGCTCAGCTTGGGTTTGGAGTATCCACATTCACAATGGCTGGCAGTGGTTGAGGCCAGCAGCCTCACTTCCTCTCCTTGGGCTGCTTGGCCCTCCTCATAACATGGTAGGTTTGGTTTTAAGAGAACAAAGTAGGTACATGGTTCTTCTCATGATTTAGCCTCAGAATTATTTAACATCACTTTTATTACACTTTCTTTGTTAAGTCACAAAGGCTCACCGAGATTCAAAAGGAGAAGACATCGATTGATTCCATCTCTAAACTGGAGGTGGGGAGGGGCAATATTCTAGAAGAGCACATAGGACAGGAGGTATTATTGTGGTCACCTTTGGAAAATACCATGTGCTTCACTAACCTATCTGTTTATGCTTAGCATGTGCCATGAAAAACTAAAAAGCCATATGCTTCTTGGTTTTTAAAGCCTCCTTACATTTGAGTGTCTCCGAATAAATTATACATGCTTCCTACCTAAGATGTTTCCTTTCAAGATAAGTTTTCTCTGTCTTCATTTGCACTAAATCCTAGCCTTCAGAATTTCTCCTTTGTCTAAGAATTAGTTACACTTAGATGGCACAGTGAATAAGTTAATATACCAAGATCTTGGGAATCAGATACACTATAACAAGAGATTAATGGTATTTTTGATGGGTGAATGTTTAGTGTTGTAGAGAGAAATTGCCAGGTGTAAGCCAGAAGAGTCATTTGCCCACTAGCTATGTTCATGGCACCTTCTGAGTGAGCATTTTCCATGAGGGAAAACTTAATTTTAATCAAACCCAGGGCGCTACTGTCAAATATTTACTTCCTGAATACCTTTCAGGTCAGAGTTAAATCATTCAATAGCACAAAGAAACGTAAACACAACCAACCGAGTGTCTTATAAGAATTCATTGTTTTTAAGAAATCGCTGTACTAAAAACACATTATATAAAGTTGAACTGGAATTTTTAGTGTTGAAGTTTGGGTGAGAACTCTTTATTAGCATTTTTATTAAAACATATTTAAAAGCAGTAGAGAAGGAGATTGGGAGTTTAAATCTTAGTATGTGATGTTCACTAAGTTTCAGTATATTTTACAGGGTGTTTTGCAAAAATACTGGTAGAGCATGTTGGTATGAAGAACCTGAAGTCCTGGGCTAGCGTAAATCGAGGCGCCATTATTCTTTCTAGGTATGTATAATGTATGCCCTTCTCTGCACAGAGTCCCCATCCTGAATGCCTGTTCATGCAGACTCTTCTCACATTTATTTCTCCATTCTAATATTTGTTCCCAGTAGTCTAGTGTTAACTGTCAGCTGCTCTTGGTCTGCACAAGTATACCAGACATTAGGAAGCAAATGTAACTCCTTCAGTCAGCCCTTACAGTTTTGTTTTTTTTTTTTATCAATCTTTTGGATGGGAGGGATCATAAAATTATGACATTTAAAGGTATCATATGATTGTCTCACCACATTTATGGTTTTGACCAAGATGTAATTGTATTATTGTGAATGAATTAGTCTTGACCTACGAAAACTGACAATGATTTTTTTTTTAAATTGTGACTGACTTTATCTGTAATTTTCATTCACTGTTTTCAACTATTCTAAAAGGATCTGAGTAACATTTGCTTCTGAATCTGCATGCTAATTGTTTATTTCTAATTAAAATGGATAGAAAACTGATGATTTGTGAATTGAGGCATATGTTTAACTTGCATATTGTTCTCTGGACATAGTATATTGAGTTTATAATTTATACTCATTGAAATTTTCATGCATTCTATTCCCAGATGAAACCTTTCTATTAAGAACATTCATTTAAAAATAAATTTGTGTGTTGTTTTGAAGCAGTCACTGTTGATTTTTTTCCCCTGCTGAGTTACCAAGGTTTATAAGACAGATACCAGTCTTAGTTTGAATTTCCCACAGTATTTCACATGCTCTCCGTATGACTGCTATGCAATTTCACCTGTATTGTTTGTAAATGTTATAAGTGTTTGTTCAATATATAATTTGATTTGGTACACATATACTCACAAACATATACATTCCATATGGGCTTTCATTTTTTTTCAGGTGTATCAGTATCTCCAAACATATGGGTGATACAGATCATTTTGTTTATTTCCCATTAAAATGAGTTAATTTTCCAGTTGATTTGAACAGCCAGAATCCATTAGCTGAAACATGAACTTTTTTGATACATATTTCTTTTCCAGGAATTTGGAGTGTTAACACCTACTGACATGTTCTTTCATTATACTTAAGTATTTCAGAAATGCTGTAAGATTAATGTATAGAGATTTCTTGTCAATCACAGCTCTCCTTGGGTGGATTTCAAAATTAAGAAGGATGCAATAGGTTTATTATGGAAGGCTACTTAGAATCGGAACAGGAGCACATGAAATATTTGAAATCCTGAAGGGAAGTTAAACTATAGATAACCTAAGAATTGATTAATACAGTAATTGCTTTTGTTTGGTTTTTAGAATATTGTCATGCGCTTGACATATTTGGTAAAATTCTCTGCTTGTTTACATTTTACTTCAAACCAGTGCAATTTTTTTTCTAAGTCATTTTACAGTAAGTGAAAAAGCATTCTGGTGAAAAAAGAAAATCTGCCTTGCATGCAGTCTAAAACGTTATTCCAGGAAGCAGAGTTCTCTAACATTTAAAAGCATAGGCTCTAGACAGACTGCCTGGGTTCCAGTCTCAGCTCACTCTGTAGCCTTGGGCAAATTATTGAACTCTTTCGAGTCTTAACTTTGTTAGTTGTAAAATGAGATAAGTAATAGTCCAATGTTGTGAAAACTAAATGAGATGATGTATATAAGATACTTAGCATTATGTCTAATACATATGTTCAATAAATATTAATTTTTATTACTATTATGCATTACGTGACTCTGCTTAAGCTAAGGTATTAAAATAAAAACACCTACTGAGTCACAGATCTCTTAAAAGGGCACTTTGCAGCTTCACAGGTGGCAAGAAGTTCTTTTTGCTTGTGTCTCACAAGCCAGGGGAATGCTGCTTGGGGCTGTTGGCTTATTCTCTTCCTGGACATGATGGAAGTTACTGGGACCAGGCACTTTCAAAAATGCCAAGGATGTGTTTCAAGAGATCAGCATTTAAATGTGATCGTGAAAAAGTCAGGGGGAGAACAGGAAATTCAGCCCTGGTGCCTGTGCCACAGCCCCTGTTTAAAGACAAAAGAGGCCTGCTTGTTGTCAGCCACCAGGGCTCCGTTCACTGGTGATAGAGCACTCCAGCAAGATGTCAGGAAACAGAGCTGGCATTATTTTGCTTAATGGCTCACACTGACTAAATGCTTACTGAGTGTCAGGCTTTGGCTGGGCTTTACATACAAGATCATTTGAGCCCCCAAAACAACCCTGACAGGTAGAAGGTGGATTCTGTTGTTGATCCCACTTCACAGGTCAGGAAACTGAGTCTTTGAGAGTTTAAATAGCATGCTCTTGGTTTTTGTACAGTTACAGAGTGGCAGAGGCAGGTTTCAAATCTAGGCAGCTAAGCTCCAAGTTAAAGCTTTTTACCCTTGTACTAAACGTTCTAGCTGCAGAGTTCAGTTAGAAGGCCGGTAACTGCTTACCTTTCACAACCCCACCTTTCCTCTCCATGCACGCATCCTCTCATGTTTATTCAGTTGCCAGTGAGCATTTCTTTGCCATCTGTTTGGTACATGTGGTGCCTTGAAATAAAGAAAACACTAGGTCCTTGCTCTTCAGTCTAGGTGGAGAAGGGAAGATAGAGTACATATAGTAAATAATTTTAAGGCAGGGCATTAGTACTACGCTAGTCAAAGTGAAAGTGGGACCAATTCTATATGGAACAGAGTTACCTCCTACATTTGCTTGAGTGGCCCCACCAGCAAGGTTATAAAACGTTTTTTATTTATGTGGTTTTAGCAAATAGGCTGCTGGCCCCCATCATTCATTTGATGAAAAATAATGCATTTATAGTTACAAAACTTATCTCACAGGTCAGTGAAATTTTTATACCGTAGATGCAGGTAGTACTTGCAGATAGATGATCTAGGGATTTTTATAAAATTTAATTTTTCTGTTTGTTAATTTCTGTCTTCTTTCGTCAGCCTTCTCCAGAGTTCTGATGAAGAAGTTGCAAGCAAAGTCAAAGCTGGACTGAAAAGCCTGATTCCCACATTAAAAAAAAACAGAAACACCAGCAAAGGAATAGAAACGCTACTTGAAAAACTGTCTGCATAGATGAAAACAGTTAACAAGATGGAATCATTTTTCCTCTTCTGATCTGTTTTCCCAGTGTGGAAAAGAAGGGCTAGAGTCTACCTTACTGGTAATCTGGGTGCTCTGTATATGTGTTTCTTTGTATAAGAATTTATTTATAAAATGGTTTCTAACAGTGCTTTTTCTTTTTTTTTTTTTAAGTCTCAGCTATCTTCTCTATCATCTTGAGTAGTAAGTAAATCACAATATGAGGTAGTGATATAAAAGATTTAATAGGCATATACAGTGGGACCAACCAGATACATATAAAGGAGTTGTGTGAGTTGATTCAGGGGAAGACATCCTTGGTGAGCAGTAGTTAGAAGGCTTCATGGAGGAGCTGGGACTTAAGTGGACCTCAAAGGAAGCAGCATGTGGAAAAGAAGAACCAAGAGGAGTTTTTGGTGGGATCAGTGAAGTGGAGCTTAGTGGCTTTGAACTGAACTTCAGGAAACTTTAGGGCCTTGATAGTACAGGGAGGGAGGATACCCGGCAACTAAAGCAGCCACATTCCTAGCTGCCTTATGGATTCGGTTCTATGTTAGATTTTGTTTGAAAGCCAGTCGAGTAAGTTGACTGCTAAATGAGTTAGGGGATCACGGTGGGTAGCAGTGTTAAGGTCAAGGTCACTGGGAAATCCGCCTATCTTTGGATCTGGGCCTTCCAAGTAAATAGCTCCACGTGATAAGACTTTCTCTGTTGGGACTATCCCTAAAGTAGGTGAAGTCTACAGGGTTTGAGTTAGAAGGAATGAGATGCTAATTAGTTAACAGTGCAGAAGTTTGAATTTAAATCGAGGTAGAGTGTTTGAATCTTAAAACTATACTTGGCTTTTAGCTACAAAGCTTGGAAGGTGTGGTAGATCAGTCAGGCTCATGTAGTAGCCCTGCCCTGACTACTTTTGATAACAAGCCTTGATGCTTTCTCCAAGTGGGCTGCCGTGATGTAACAGGATACCCACTGGTGTCTGTCACTGTAATTAATCTGCTGGAGGGTTGCCGTGCCTTTCCTGACTAGACTACAGAGTCCCAGGACTACTTCCAACATAGAAACTACCAGGACTCCACCTGCTTTCCTCTCTGCAGGAAGCATCGAGTACTGCCCAGAGAATAGAATAGCTGATCCACCTGCAACTCTCTTTGGGGATGGATTTCCTCTCCACCCACCCTGCCCCTGCCACCCAGCTGCATCTAAGGGTGGAGGTGGGACAGCTCAGGGAACTGAGGATGGGATGAGGAGGTGAATGGGGAAAAGGCAACATCAGAGCTCATTTTTGTTTGACTAATACATTGAGTTTGTGTTTTCCATATAAAGGGCCCATTCAGAAAGGAAGTGCAGGAAATCCTACTATTTGTTCCATCTATGAGACAAAAAATAACATACAGGATTTTAAAAGTTAAGAGTACCATAAAGCATATAACAAAAGCAGCAATCCTTCCCCTGCCCAGTCCTCTTTACATCCCTGCCTTGCCCTCTCCAGAAGTAACTACTACCAATTCTTTTAACTCTTCTGAATTTTTAAATATATAGTTTCCCCCCCACACTTCTTTTAATCTTCCCAATAGAATTGCATTATTTTTGATATATCAGTGTTCAGTTTATATGATTATATTGACATAAATTGTTAAATACTGAAATAAGTAGTGAACTGCCATTACATTGCCCAGACCTTTTTTTTTTCCCTGGAATTAATAATTGCCTTATTTATTTTCATTTGCTTACTTTTCTACATTAATGTTATGAATTTTTCCCAGACTTCTCATCAGATTTGTTTAAACTCTTCTTTAGCAGGTACTGTTTCCTCTTTTTTTCGGCCTCTGAGGCTCCCATATTCTTCTGATGTTTACCCTCTACCCCGTGGCTCCAGTACCCTGACTGGTCTAATTCAGCATTTCACACCCAGTGTGCTTCAAGTGGGTCCGAGATGTGCTGAGATTTTAACACGCTCTTCCATTATCCCACCAGACCATACAAACAATCCCCTCGTGTGTATAATGCAAAAGAGCCCTGGTGTGAACTAATTCTGGTGACCTATTTCTGCAGTCAGTGATGGATTTAGGAAGGAGCCTAGCCAATGAAACTTTGAAGAGAGGTGACAGAGGTTTAAGTTATAGACCCACAAAGAAGAGAGTCCTTTTTCTGCTTTCTGACTTTGATACATATAGATCAGATGCTTGGAGCTTTTGCAGTACCTTACAGCCAGGAGAAGACAAAGCATGTAGAAGACAGCTGAGCAGAAGGTGGGAAGAATCTGGTGACACTGAGCTGCTAAAGAAATCAGCTCCTAAAGCTGCCTTCTCCTTGACTTCTGGTTACGTGAGAATAAACTCCATTTATCATTTAGTCAATTTTGAATTGGATCTTTAGAAACTTGCAGCTAAAAGTATGCTAACCTGACTGTCTGAATAGTTATTTCCACACCGTCCAACACATCATCTAGCATTTTTGCTTTCTTCAGACACCCCTCCTGAAGCCAGCTGGCTTTCTGGATATCCCAGAGAGCTGCCGCACAACCACCATCCTCATTCTGGGCCGTCTCTTCTTTTCTCCTATGGAAAGCCCATTCTTGGATCCCCTGCATTTCTTCTTGCTGAACACTTTTTGTTGTTGCTATTTGAAGGATCAGTTATTTAACTGAGTTAATACCTCTTTTGAATGGGGCACAATCTCTTATAGTTTCCTGAGAAAGAATGCATATGAGGTAAAATATTAAAGACCTTTCAAGTTCGAATGTCTTTATTCTGCCCTTTCATACCTGGATACCTAGTTTAGTTGGAAATAGAATTCTGATTTGAAATGAACTTTGCCTCAGAATTGTGAAGGCATTAGTGTTTTTTTTGGCTTGCAGAGTTGCTGTGAAAAGTCTAGTGCCATCCTAATCCCTAATCTTTTGTATGCGGCCTTTTGTCAGGTGAAGACGACGAGGGTGGGGGCTTCTCTGAAAGGTCACAGGACTTTTTTAAATCCTCAGCTGCCTTATATTTCAGGGTCTTATGAACTGGTGTGTGTTGCGTGTTCGTTTATCATTCTTCATGAACTGTTGAACTGTTGAACTGTTGTAGTCAGAAAAAAACAAAGCCCTTCCATTCTAGGAACTGTATTTCTTTTTCCCTCATTCTGTTTTCTCTGTTCTTTCTCTTTGGAACTCCTGTTACTCGGATTCTAAATACTGGTTTGATCCTCTTTTTTTTTCCTTTTAGTTCTTTGGCTTTTTTGTTTTGCTTTTCTGGATGAGGTATTTCCTTCACACACTCTGCCAGCCTATCTATTGAAGTGTTCTTTTCTTGCTTCTTGGATGAAATCTTTTATTTCTCTTGGGATGTTATATTTTGTGTTTATTTGTTTTGCTTAGTTTTACTTTGTTTTGTCTCTTCTGTTGTCTGCTCTTTTTGTTTATTTTGGTCTCAATGTTTGAAGCTTTCCTGGAAATCTTTGACTCTCTATATACTTAATCATAAAGGGGGCAGGCCTGTCCTAATCTCTACTCTTGACTATTCATTGCGCAGGTGACCAGGTGTGGATTTTGCTGTTTCACAGGAGTCCTCTAGATGTCAGGATCTATAGGTCTTTTGCCTCGGGCCGCGTGGAACTTCCAGAGAGAAATCCACCTGGCAGCCAGTATTCTGTTTGCACAACATTCATTGTGCAAATTTTAATTAACCCATCTGCTCTCAATACAGTGCTTCTCCCTCATGTTCTTTTATACCTAGGGTCCCCTAGTCTGGAAAAATTAAATCAATATGAGTTCACATAATAATCTGTCAGCCTTCTGCCAAGGTATGGCGTGATAGTCAGCCAGTTTTAGCCAGTCTCCCATTTTTCCATTCCATGCCTTAGTCCAGCTTTCTCCAGTACCTGGCATCTTCACTTGTTCTTGTTCACTTTATTTTTAACAGAGATCTACAAATGGTTTTAAACCAACTGAAAAGAACCCATCTACCTGAATAGAGGGTTTATTTTCCATGGAAGAACTTACTAGATTTAAGCTCTTTAATTTTAAAATCGGGCTTTTTGTAGTTTTCACTTGCACCAACACCTTTTTCCAGGGGTCAGACATTGTCTAGAAGGAAGAACCTGTTTTCCCTTTAAGCCTGGCGTAATTTCCATTTACAGAACAGAATGGAGCCTCTTAGAGGAAATGGCTTCCTGCATGCCTGAAGTCAGAGCTCTTAAAAATATGAGATGGCTCTTCTGTTTCTATTTGCAGTGAAACTTTGAAAAGTTTACATCTTAAAGAGGTAACTAAGGTAAAATGAAGTCGGATGGGTCGGCCCTCATCCAGTATGACTGTGTCTTTAAGAGATTCAGACACACAGAAAGACCGTGTGAAAACAGAAGATGGTTATCTAAGCCAAGAAGGAAGGCCTCCAAATGAAACCAACCCTGCAGACACCTTCATCTTGGGCTTCTGTTGTTTAAGCCACCCAGTCTGTGGTATTTGCTAGGCAGTCCTGGAAAACGACACCATCTTTCCCCTTCTAAATTGAAAGATGTCACCACCAAAGTGCCCCAAATTCCTTAACCTTTCTCCCAGATGAATAGTCTTAATTAACCAAGGGATGCAGTATGCTCTTTGCATTACAAATCTTTTATGAACAGTAACTAAATGACATCTTTGCTTTGCAATTCAAAGTGTGCAAACAGACACCAATTGCTGTGTACATGTTTGTACCCAAGACGATGCCTTGGAAGATAACGCTGATGTTTCCATTCCCGTCCCTATAAAGAAATGGTGTTTGGAATCTTTCATCAAAGTGTTTTATCCAGTTTTTAAACTTGGACTGATGCCCAATGCTGAATGTAAGTGGACAAACCAAGCTGTAAAATCAAGATGATGAGAGATGTTGGTCCATGCTGTCTTGTTCTTAGGAGAATTAATTATATCTTGAGGGGAAATGATTAACTCTTAGTTGTGCCTGATACCTGATGACTACTTGAGTGGAAGGTGATAGGGATCTGGTAGCATTATGAAAATCACCTTGCTTTGTGCTCTTGGTGACTATAATTAAGCACAATGAATAATTTAGGTATTTCAGATGCTTAAAAACAGACTTTCCTTTTAATAGAAAGCCTCTTGCATTTAAAACTCATATTCTTATTGATACACCTACCAGTAAAGACATTGACTCACTGCGATTTGAAATTAGGCAGTGATAGAAAGTGCTTTTGAGGAAATGGACAAGTCTTGAGTTTTATTTTTCTTACCAAATCAACTATTCTGCCCCATCTGCATTGCTTAATATTTAAATCTAATTCTAAATATAGATCCGTGAGAGTCCACCATGTCCGCTTGTAATAATAATAACCTAGTAGATATATGTTTTGGCCTTCTGGCACCTCTTTGGGGGTTCCCCTCCTCCCACATTTCACATTCATCTTATTTGGGTGGGGTGAACCCATCATGAACTGCCCCCACTGGGTGCGCTTGACCCAGGTCTCCCAAATCACAGCACCATTCCCTTGGCCACAAGGATTAGTTTATGGGTGAAGTACTCTTACTAATAAGTTACATCAAATCAGAATCTGGCATAGGACAAAAACCAGAGCATATGGAATTCTGGGACTTCTGTGAGATAAATTGTGAAAGATGGTCTTCTTTCGCCTGGGATTTCAAGCTCCTTAGCCTGTTGTCTAGTGCTTCCTGTCTGGGTATTATTGTATTTTATCAATTGTAAAAATGTACTTTTTTTCCATATTTTAATATCTGAAAGGATGCATATTTACAATTGACGGCATTGTAGCATGGTCATTTTTAATAGGAAGCTTTTTTTTCTTAGCGATACATATAATAATAATGGGTCTTACAGTCAAGGCATATTACAGTTGGTAAAATACGGTATTCCATCATTTTCCTTCTCAGCCTGCTTTGCTTTTCTGTAGTAGCTATTTACTCCTCTCAAAACTTCTTTATTGCTGGATTCCTACGTGTCTCTGGCTGTATATTTGCATACAAATCATCCTGCTTTAAAAATTGAAAATCAGCTAAAATTAAGGGCAGTATAAGATAGTGACTAGACGCACCAGCTCAACCACATTGTGATTTGAAGCCTGGCTCTTAGCTAGGCATCTTTGGGCAAGTTACATAACCTCTCTGCTTGTTTCCTCATTTATTTAAAACACACACACACACACACACACACACACACACACACACTTCACTGGGTCATTGTGGATATTAAGTAAGTTT
Source organism: Pteropus vampyrus (assembly GCF_000151845.1). Taxonomy (NCBI): domain Eukaryota; kingdom Metazoa; phylum Chordata; class Mammalia; order Chiroptera; family Pteropodidae; genus Pteropus; species Pteropus vampyrus. The sequence continues at coordinate 2,266,621 of NW_011889082.1, forward strand.
ATATGTGTAAAGGATCTAATACTGGGCCTGCCATACAGATGGGGCTCACTCTCAGCCAGGCTTACATTTGGGCAGATAGAATCATGAAGATTTGGGGATTGGGGAAAGGCCTCTGTGACAACTCTGAAAGCCATGACTTGGAAATCAAATAAAGTTCCTATCCTGGAGATTTTTAACTAATCAAACACTTCAGCAACTGTTGCCCCTAAATGCAAAATTACACTTGGACTTTTGAGTACATATTGACTAAGAAATCACAGAAACTTCCATGAATTCATTACCACTTTTAGATACGTATTTTACAATTTAAAACAGCTGTGTTCATTTGAAAAGTCGTTAACCGTGTAAGCCCTCTGTAATTTCATTTGTAACTGGTACCTGGTTTGCAGGCCCCTTGCATTATTTTTGCCCGTAGGTTATGAAGCAGAGGGAGAAAGCACTTGAGCTCAAATCCGCTCTTTTTAAAATGCAAACAATCCTTGCAGGAACAGCACCTTTATAGCTGTTGCCTGTGATTAACATCTTCCTGTGAAGTCCATCAGCTTCCTGGAGTAGAATGCTAAGGCTAGACAGTTTGGAAGGGTGTTTCCTTGGGGAAGGAGTAAGGGATACCTTGAGATCACTTATTTGGGCCAGTAGGTACAGCAGAGAAGTGGGGGCTTTCACCTTGTGTCATGGTCTTGGCATCCAGAGACGGAGTATAGAGTTAGCACAAAGAGACAGTGGGCTAACTCCAGGCGATTGTTCTGTAGAGGAAATAGCTTTAGACTTATGTAGGAAACTTGGACCCTGTATGGGTTTTGCAACTTCCTAGGCAGGTATACTGGTAATCGGGTTGGTGTTTTTAATCTACAAAACAAACCACCTGCCTCCTATTCCCTCAATTTACAAAGACTTTTTAAACAATAAGATTCTCTACAAATGAGAGGGATAGTTGAGAGCAGGTCCTCAGTGAAGAGCGCTTGGAGTTTGTTTTCAGAAGATCTGGCTTTGAGGCTTGGCCTGGGCTCTGACCAAAAATATGGGTAAGTCACAATCTTTATAAACCGAGGGGTTTTTTTACCTGCAGAAATAGAGAGAATACCTGAAAGTTTCAGAGGGTTGGGGTCAGAATCGAATGAGATTGTGTGTTGTGTGTGTGAAGGCGCCTTGTAAAATTTGTCAGTGTTTATGATTCTCCAGATTGATATTCCTTGTTTGATTCCCAAGTCACAGGGTTGCAATGTACAGATTAAAAAAAAAAAAATACTACTACTGTTAAGTAAAATTATCCAAATCCTAGAAAAAGATTTGCCCCATTCAGAGATACACTAGCACGTTGTCTGCAAAACCACAAGACTATTTGATTTTTCTAGGGGGATATAACTTTGACATACTAGTCTGTTAGGCCCCAGACTCTGGAAAGGTGGTAATATATAGAATATCAGTAAGTTGCAAACAATTTCTGTCCAGAGTAGAGACAACGCCAAAGATTACAGTTTTATTGCCTTGTAGAACATTAACCAGTGTTGATCTAACTTTGCAGGCTTTGTTTTAGTGGTATTTCATTGAATATGTATTAGAAGAAGAAAAAACATTCCCTCTACCCTTCTAAGATGGAAAAGGAAGTATCTGTGGTGCCTACTTGTGATTTATCTGTAAATCTGTTTTTTCATACTGTTAAGGTAGCTTCTATCTATGATTAACTTAAAAATATATTTCATGTGCCCGTGACCCCAGGCAGGTGTTCTCACTCTCTGAGGTACAAACACTGCCCACCTGTTCCATTCCCTCCTCTCACCTTCCCCTGGGTGTGCCAGGGGCTAGGCCAGAGAGGCAGGGTGAATCTGGAGAAAGAGGGCCAGCAGTTCAGGGTAATAAGTCCACTCCAGTGACTTAAGTGAAAGAAGTACCCAGCCCTTCTCCACCAGTGCTGCAGTGGGAGAGGATATTCTGACTCTCCATAGAAGCAGATAATGCCTTGTGCTTTGATTCTGTACTACAACAAATACTGCATTTGGGGTGAGGAGAGAGACATTTTGACAATGGGCGTTTGAGGGCTGGTCTAGGAATTGAAAGATAATTATGGTAGAGTGAAAAGATCTGTGTGCCAATAACCAGGTGTGTGACATAGACAGTTATTTAACCTTTCTGGGTCTTAATTCTGCCCTCCATAACAGCGGTCCCCAACCTTTTTGGCACCAGGGACTGGCACTTCTATGAGAATCTAATGCCTGATGATCTGAGGCGCTGATGCTAGTGCTGGGGAGCAGCTGCAAATACAGATGAGCTTCACTCACTTGCCTGATGCTCACCTCCTGCTGTGTGGCCCGGTTCCTAACAGGCTATGGACTGATATTGGTCCGTGGCCCAGGGGTTGGGGACCTCTGCTCCATAAGAAGAGGGTCTTTGACTAGATCGGGCGGTTTTCAGATGGGATCTTGGAAGACCCAGGGTTCCCTGAGATGCCTTGGGAGCATGTGGTAGGAAATAGGGGCAAGGCTGGTGGGGTCTCTTGACCAACTGCTTGGGTTCTAACCGTCGTAACCCCCCACTTATATCTGTTTAACATAATCAGACTTCTAGTAAGATTAACTTTTATAACAGGATTCTGCTCTTGGAAACAAACAAAGTTAGAAAATCACTCAACTCCAGTGTCCCTTCTAGATGACACAGTTCCTGATTGCAATCATCTGCATGTGTGCTCAGTGCCTCGCGCAATCAGCAAGCAGGGAAGGGAAGGGTTAGGCTAGGAGCAATTTCCTGTGAGGCCAAGGATGCCTAAGCATCAGGGTCCCTTGTTGGGCATTCCAAAGCCTGCTACCTAATATTTTGTTTATAATTTATTAATTTTTTTAAGG
>NW_011889082.1:2270585-2272822 GCF_000151845.1 Pteropus vampyrus
AACAGGATTCTGCTCTTGGAAACAAAGTTAGAAAATCACTCAACTCCAGTGTCCCTTCTAGATGACACAGTTCCTGATTGCAATCCTCTGCATGTATGCTCAGTGCCTCGCGCAATCAGCAAGCAGGGAAGGGAAGGGTTAGGCTAGGAGCAATTTCCTGTGAGGCCAAGGATGCCTAAGCATCAGGGTCCCTTGCTGGGCATTCCAAAGCCTGCTACCTAATATTTTGTTTATAATTTATTAATTTTTTTAAGGGGAAATCCAAAATTGTACAAGCTTCAGGTCCCACAAACTGGATCCTCCCTTTCATTAGGCCCTAGCTTCTTAATGTGGAGACACCACTGCAGAGCTGTCCTAGTGAACTAAAATGCAGTCTTAGAACAAACCAGCCATTTGGAGTGGTATGAGGGTTGCTTGGCAAGCTCAACCTTATTAAGTGATGGCAAAACCAATGTTATCCCTGCTAATGAAGAACGGATGTAAAATATCAGTTATTACTCAACTTCTTACATCTCCAACACTTTTATCACAGTAGCATAGCTTCGAGGCTAAGAATGTGCCCTCTGCACATAAACTGCCTCGGTTGAAATTCTCCATCTCCCACTTACGTGACAGATACACTAGCCTCTGCAAGCCCTAGTTTTTGCATCTACAAAAATAACAGTTCGCCCAAAGAATTGTGAAGGTTAAACAAGATACTGTCATGATATATTTAATACAGTGCCTAGACCCACAGAAAGCACTCATAAATTTTAGTTTTCCTTATTACCATCATTGAATGAGTAGTTACGGCAGAAACAATTAGTTTCCTATCTCAATACCTCGGAAACAAAACTTCAGGTTTTAGCTAAGTGGCCTGTGTCCAACTCAGACATTTCTAGCCTTCTTCACAGAAAAGGTTTTGTTTTTGTTTTTTGCCACTAGAATGTAAAAGAAGGTATTGTCCTTAGGTAGGAAATCATGCTAAAAGAGAGTGAGGACCCTTCTCTGGTCTTTTGTCCATCTTACTCCTTTGAAATTAGATGTGATGGCTGGAACTCCAGCAGCCATTTTTGGGTCATGGTGACAAGGTTTTGATCATAAGAATGAAGGAGTGGTGAACAGAAGGATGTCTAAGTCCCTCATAACTTCATAGAGTTGCTATGTTAGCCTCAGAATGTTGTCTCTCCAATTCTTATAAAGGCAGAGTTTTCAAATCACCCGAAGGGATTAAAACTGATTTGGGGGCCTCACCTCCAAAGTTTCTGATTCAGTGGGTATGATTTGGAGCCCAAGAATATTCTTAACAAGCTCCTAGGGGACGTGGATGGTGCTGGTTCTTAGAGACCAATAAATGCAGTGGTGATCAACCTCACCTGCACATTGGAATCACCTAAGGAGCTTTAAAATATTGATGCCTACGCTTGTCTCCAGGGTTATTTTAATTGGTCTGCGGTGGGGCCTGGCTATCTGGATTGTTGCAAGTTCCCTTGGTGATTCTAGTGTGCCTCCTAGGTTAAAAATTGTGATCTAAACCAACTAAGAGAGATGAGGTGACTGCCCCAATATGATAAAGAGGGTGAGAGGCAGGTGTCCTGCTATGTAGCTCAGTGTCCTTCAGATACCTGGCTGGCCCTCAAAACCTGCCTGAGGACGGGTACACCACCATGTCAAGTTTCCTTCACTCTTAATTGTTAATGACATAGGATGTGTGGTGCTGTAAGCATGCTTCTGCTCCCAGCTCAGTGAGGGAGCTTGCTGCAGCTCACCAGTTTCCCTAACAAGATTTTCCTTGGTGACGGCGAAGCATCATTTTAATTAGTATTAGATAATGAATTTAAACAGCTTTGAAGTAATTCCAAAATCTCCTTTGACTGCCCTAAAATCATGCAGAAGGTTCTCAGTGGGATTTGTTGTTGAGAAATGACTGTGTTAAGGGCGCAGCCGAAAAGTCTCTTTACATGGGGTTATTTTCCCTGGTTTTACTTTGAACATATAATTGGGTTAGAACCAGAAGCTATCAGCTGCAGGGATACTTAAATGTCATCTGTTGTCCTCACCTCATATCAGGTGTGTACATCTTGTCCTCTTGTTCCTATGATGTGGTGACCCTCAGTTTAGACCATGCTGGTAATGGAGTTCATTCTCATTCTCCTGAGAAACCCCCTGTACTTAGAAAGTCCTTCCTTACAAAGTCCTCCTCAGCTGAGAAGTTCTCCTTGTAACTTTCTTCATTGATTTCTGTTCTGCTTTCTGGG
>NW_011889082.1:2273507-2285838 GCF_000151845.1 Pteropus vampyrus
CTTTAGTTACCAGCCACACTTTAGGAGTCCTCAGGCTACCCGCACTTCTGACCACTAGCCACAAATTCAGAGGTTTCTATTAACACCCTCAGGTGTGATAATTCACTAGAATGACTCACAAAACTCAGGAAAGCACTATGCTTATGACTGCAGTTATATTACAAAGGACACACTTCGGGAATAGCCAAATGAAAAGATGCACAGGTATGGAAGGGTTCCAAATGCAGAGCCCCGTGGAATCAGGGCCCATCACCCTTTTCTGTACATCGATATGTTCACAAAACAGGAAGCTCTCATTAGCTCGATGTCTGGAGTTTTTGCTGGGGTTTTATCATATGGCCACAAGCAGTAGAATCATTGGCCATATAGTTATTGCCCGTGATTCCACTGCTCATGGCCAATTAAGTTATCGAACTTAATTGTCAGCACCACCCGCCCCCACCCCATCCCCAGAGGTTGGACTGGCTCAAAATTTCAGCGTTTGATCACATAGTCTTTCTGGTGACCAGCCCCCATCCTGTTATCTCATCCCTCAGCATAAACTCAGGTGCAAGAGCTCGTGAATAACAAAAAACACCCCAATTTCTTGGGAAATTACAGGAATTTAGAATCTCCTTCCTGGGAACCAGAGAGAAAGGCCAGTCTTTTTTTTTTTTTTTTTTTACACAACAGGATGATTCAACTAAATGTCCTTGTAGAGTATAGGAGGGAAGTTCTGTCAACAATATGCCCACTATTCCACTCAATCGGCATGTGCCTCAAAGTGAGTGTGAAATAGGAGACTTGAATCAGTGGTTGCTTTATTTGGTCTCCATATACTTCCCAGGGTTTGGAGATGCCTATGTTTAAAAGATTGCACTCTTTATTGTGCATTATTAAATGCATTATACAATTTATACATACATATCATATGTACAAACTCATGTTCTATAATTACCATACTTTATAGGTAGTGATTTTCAAGGTGATTTTGGCTATACGTGGTTTTCGCCTTACCGACCTGAGAGTCTAACCGCTATGTAAAATGCTATTCCACTATGCAATATCTCAAGCCTACTCTTCTATAGTTTTCCAGAAGTTCGATCATCTAAATTTGAACATTTCTGGTGACAAAGAGCTTCCTGCTTTAAGGGCCAATTTCTTCAGTTGTTAGGCAGCACTCATGGTTACAGAGTAGATCCTTATGTTAAGCCAAATCCATCCCCTGATCTGATGACTCTACCCTCTGGTGTTGCATAGAAGATACCCTCTATTAAAAGGGGACTTTACATATATGGAGACAGGGATCCTATGTGCTATAAGTCTTCTTTTCTCCAAAACAAACATTTCTTGGTTTCTTCAACCATTTTTTATATGTTCTTCTACATACATAGTTTTAGGACATAGTTTTAGGCCTTCTCATGGATATTTAACATCCCTCGTAAAATACGGTGCCAAGATCTGAATATAATACTCTACAGTGGTTATACAATTATAGCTCTTACATTTTCTTATATGGCATTCTATGCCCATTAATTTGATCATTCTGCAATTATACTTTTTTAGATGAATTGTAATTCCTCCACCTTTTCGCAGATCAAGTAAATGCACTTGGTGGACTCATGCTCTTTAGATACCCAGCACCCATCTCCCTTTCTCCTGGTAACTGCCTTATGATTTTTCTTTGGCCAGCCACTTCCTCATTGTCAGTCTCTGCCTGGACATGGAAACACAACCTAGAACCAAACAATCGGCATTCTGTTCACCACATCAAAGTGATTGGACCTTTGCTTAAATTATCAGAAAAGAATGGTTCTCTTTCCACTGGCGTTGCAATGCTGATATGATAAAAACCTTGAATTACTAGTGAATGAAGCCAACATGGAGAGCTGAGTAGGAGTAGAGTAACAGAGGGAGAGAGACTGAGTCTTTGTGACATCATTTGAGCCCAGCTTCCAACTCTGCCTGTAAACAGCTCTAACGTGAACTTTACAGTTACTTGAAATTGCTGTCTTTTGCTTAAACCAATTTTCGCTTTAGTCAAGTTTCAACTAACATACCTATTTTCTATTCAGTGGTGTGATAAATGTTTAACAATGTTCTCTTGGGAGGAAAAGAAAGAAAAGGCCCTGATTTGTAGTGCTTACTATTTCCTGTGGTCTAAATACTCCACCATGAGCAATTACAATCTAACAATATGTGAACCTGCTCACATATTTTGTAAAACTTTAACGATCTGCTCTCAGAAACCAGCTTCAGCACCCTACTGCTTCGACACCCTATGTTTTTACTCAAGTTATTAATAAAAATTTTGATCAATACCTAGCCAAGGATGAAGTTCAGAAGCCAACCAGAGAACATTCCTCTGCTGCCCAAGTTGTCATGGACACCAATCAACACACTTTGGGCACATCCAACAAGCTAAAAATTTAACTCTTTTTACTAGCACCCAGCCCATGTTTCTACTTTGTCCAATATCACAAGAGAATGTCAGAAATTTTGCTAATAGCAAGTCTTCTGTATACTTGTATTCCTTTGCTGTCAATCCCGTCACTGAGAAATGAAGTCACCTTGTCCTGGCTTGCTTTAGTGACTCATACTGCCCCCCTGAAGATCACTGCTTTCCACAGCAAACCATCTGCTAAATACTTCCAGCTAGGATTTTTATTGCTTGCCAATGGTTTATTGTTTCTGGAATCTGTCCTTCACTCCACTTGGAAAACTCGAACATTGCCTGTGTCCAGTGTTTCTTCACTTTCATAGATTATTTTGGGTATGTGTCATGGGAGAAATCAGAAATGACTGGAGTTGGAATTTTGTCTAACATTTGTCATTTTTATTTTTGTAAATTTGCCAACATCTATTTTCCTTCCAACAGATCTGCAGTTTCTTATGAGTCTAGAGGCCTGCCTTATGTAAAGAAACTGGAATTCTTTTTTAATCTGTTCTCCAATCTTGAAATTTGTGCCTTCCTTAATGGTGTTTGCTGTAGGCTTTTGAATAAGAAGCATACTCCCACTGGTAGACTGTCTCCTTTTGCTTCACGCAAATGCTCTTCTCTGTGTCTATTTCAGATCCATGATTTCCAATTAAGACTATACCCTCTTGACATTTCATGTGACTGCTTTCCCTAATACTCGATATTTCTTTTGAATAATTCAGATTTCCATTGGGTTATATTTTAGGTGAGATCCTCAACCCATAAAGTTTTCCTAACACCTGTAGGACTATAGTTTGCTTGGGTTAAAATTTCATGTTTACTATGATAATTCCTAATCTCTTGTGCATCAATAGGATGACATCTGAGGTAATAACCACTACTAGCTAAACCCGTTCTCCGTGGTTTCCTCATGGGAATTATTGCCATTTTATCTGGTCATTTTTCTTATTCACTTAGTCACTTCCCAGATTCCTTATTCCAGCCATGCTTGGCAAAAATAACATTAAAGTAAAACCTATGCAACCAAGTTCCTCAGTTGCCAAACCAGGAAGGAGTAGGGCATAATGGCTATAGCAAGTCAAAAGGGAGTCGTTATTCTTGGCTTCTAGTCCTACCTTGGCTATTTGCTGACCATGACCTTGGACAAGCGACTTTAATCCTCTGAACTTTGCTTTTCTCATTTGATAGGTGAAAATAATAATGTCTGCCCTGCTCATATCTCAGAGTTATGTTCAGAATGAAATGAGATGGTGTATGTGAAATGTTTGTGAACATTTTGAGCATTACACACAGGATAGCTACTGTTAGTAGCATTACCAAGGCTTTTTGTGAAATACAGGATGTGGAATTAAGCTAGATTTGTGGAATTTTAACAGCATTATCCAGTCATGATCAGAAGTTCTTATTTCACTGATATAGCAGCACAATGGAAAGAGAAACAAGATTAATCAATTTGCTGAACTCATTGATCTTCATTTGATCTTTAGTTGACATCTCTACTAGTAAAGGCACTCCACTAAACACGGAAAAGGAGCTGTAGGACTCCTGGAAATGTTTTCACTTTTAGACAAGCCTCAATAAAGCAGTGCCTGCTGATAAGCACTGCAATTAACTGCATGCTTCACTATCACTTTAAACAAACCTTTCTCTGCATTCCTGGCTCCTGGGGAGAGGAGGAGGAAAGGAGAGGTAAAAATACTGGCTTGTTTTCATGTTCGTAATTTAATGTCGGTAATTTACAACTGATAAAATTAATTGCTGCCCTTATCAGCGGGTTGTCATCACCAAGGTAATAACTCCCTAGGGCCCAGACTTGGCCACAGGTGACCTCCCTCTACAGCTTTTCTATTTTGCCTAGAAGGTTTCTTTAGCATCCTCTGGTTACCCATAAAGTCTCAAGGAAGAAAGATGCTGGATTTGGGCCTGGCCTGTGTCATAATTCCTTACCAAGTTGAAATAAACACTATGAGAAACAGGCTTTTGCAAGGGATTTACAAGTTAAAGCAAAGTAATTTCAAAGGCATTGATTATATATGAATATTTTGTGACTAATATGAGGAAGACAAATGATAATAAAAAGTCAAAGGGCATGGAATGAGTGTATGTTGCCCGCCTCCAGCCAAAGCCACTTCAGTGCCCCTGAACTCAATGACAATGGATCTGTCATCAGATTTTCACCAACATATCCAATTTTACTAGATAGACCACCACCATTTAAAGCATACCCCCCTGCCCCAAAAGCAAATCTGAAAAGGAAAAGCCATCTACAATTATACTAAATTAAAAACCCTTCCAGTTTTTGTTTACGTGCATAGATATTTCCCACATGGTGGAAATAAGTTTAAGCAGCAATGAAAGAAAAACTTTCTCCTAGACAAATTAAACCTTCCATCAGAATAGGTAACTCCAATTTCAGCCATTATTAGTGCTTTGTGGCCTCTAGTTCATGGATTCACATAAGAATCCTTGGCAAACCTGGTGCCAGACTATGGGAAGAGCTTGGTCCCAGGTGGTGGCCCACCATCATCGCCAGTGGTGCTATGGAGATGGTCCTTGCCATCTGGTGGGCACTCTTCTCCCCAAATGGCCCTTCTCAGCAGTCCTCCGCTCTTACCTTGGATGCTGCCTCCAAGCTGCAGTGCTCAGAGTCCACATGCCATAGTTTCCCACAGATACCCTCCACTAGGGACTCTGAGTACAGGCACTGACTTTTGGAAACAGGAGTCTTTCTTCCCCAGCTCAGAAAGTTATCACCCTACTAGACTAAGCCAGTTCCACCTCTTTAACTCAAAGCACCAGCTTTCTCCCGCTTCCTTTTTGGTTCTCAATGTAATCCCACTCCCTCACTTCCAAATAAAAAACTATATCATGGTATCTTCTGATAATTCTTGATTTGGATTGTAAAGCACCGGAGGCACAAATAACCCACTGGATCAAGAGAATCAAAATTACCAAAACCAAAAAGCAACAAGAAGAAGAAACAAATACTTGGTTATCCTCCTTTGGAGGGTAGAAGAAGTGGTAAAAATTACCTTTGCATTCTAAGAGTCTCCTACATTAGCAAAAATTAGTTTTAGCAAAAAATGTGTGTGTGTGTGTGTGTGTGTGTGTGTGTGTGTGTATGTGTGTATATATATATAATTAAGTGCAAAAATGTAGACAACATTTGGTACCCTGTCTAGCTGGCAGTTTGAGAAATGAGGCAAAATAGAAAAGCTGTAGAGGGAGGTCACCTGTGGCCAAGTCTGGGCCCTAGGGAGTTATCACCTTGGTGATGTCATGAAAATTCACTGATCGTCAGCTGTGTAAACTCTGAATCATAATTCTGTCATCCAGCGGATAGTTATCTTTCAGATGGACTTGTTAACCAAGCTCGCAGAGCCCAGTACGTAACCCAGAATGTCAATTTACTGATTTGTATCATGAATGTATAACTGTCAAGCAGATCAAAGCTTGTGTTCAGTCTCTTAATGAAGATTCAACTGTATGCTATGCACCAGGTGTTGTGAATACAGCAGAGAACAAGACAAACAGGTTAGTTTCTGTTAGACTGTTCATTCCCTCTCTAGGAAAACAACACAAAAAGCCAATTTGTGATCAGAAAGCTGCTTTGTGCTCCTGAACTCAAACCAAAGGTGGTCAGGTATGAGACCTTAAACAGCTAGTGGTGTCCAAGAGGGCACCCCCGTCCAAATGTGGGTCTACATCCTTTTACCTAATCCTGATCCAGCTTGAGATGAGGAAACTCAAGAACAATGAATTTGAGAGCTACTCTACTCTGAGAGCATCAGAGGCAGCTGGAAAAAAATGGAGACCTGCAGATGAAGGCTACATCTGGAAGTGTGAATAGCAAAATCCCAACAGGTGAACAAAAAAATTCCAGGTCTTTTCGTTTGGCAGCCTGTCCTGGAATCCTAGAACCTTAAGGGCCTGTTTCACTCACATGCAGATTTAAAAAAAAAAAAAAAAAAAAATCAAGCCTGGAGTGAGAGTTCAGCCCAAGTTATTCCCACAAATCCTGGTTGAATGTGAGGGTTTTAACCAGGTTTCCTGTCTCCAGAACTAATTCTTTTTCTCCCACCAGAATTTTAGAGCAGAGAGTAAGGAATGTGAAAGAAACGAGTAGCTGATTTTGTTGAAGGGAATATAATTTTAAATTTCAAGGAAAGTTGCAAGAATTATACTCTTTACCTAGATTCACCAGTTATCTATATTTACCTCATTTTTCATTCTTTATAAATATTTTGAACTTTTTGCAAATAAGTTGGAAGTTATGTCCCTTTATCCCTAAATACTATCCCTAAAAAAAAATTAAAAAAAAAAAAGGTCGTGTCTTTCCTTAAACAAGGAAATAATCATATAATCATAGTATAATTCTCAAAATCAGGAAATTTAAATGGATATTATTTTCTAATCCACAGTTCATATTCCAGTTTAGTTAATTGTTTCATTAATGTCCCCTATGACTTCTTTTTTTCTGGTCCAGAGCCTAGTCCAGAATCACATATCGCATTTAGTAGTTATGCCTCTTTAGTCTCTAGTCTGGAATAGTTCTTCAGTTTATCTTTGCCATTCTTGACCGTAACATTTTTGAAGAGCGCAGAAGATTATTCATGTCCCTTAATTTGGGATTGCCCGATTCAATCCATAGTTTGCATTTTGGGCAGGAATCACACAGAAGTAACGTGTGTCTTGGTCTATCAGGAGACACCTGCCTTCCGTTATTGGTGATGTTAACTTTGAGCACTTGATTAAGGAAGACCTGCCTTCTCAACTTTAAAACTACTTCTTTTCCTTTATAAATAAATAATTTATGGAGATGTATGCCAATATTATGCTTGTCATCAAGTCTTTGCCCACTAGTGTTAGCACTCATTGATGATTTTCTAACTCTACCATTTGTAAAGGTTGCTCTCTAAGCATAACTGAAATAATCTCTGATATATTTTTCCTTTTCTGTAATTCCTCTATGTTCTATAGTCCACTGCTGGGAAAGTCTCACTACCTCAGGGGAGGGTTCATGCTGGAGGCCATTAAGAACAGAGTACAATTCTTGACTTTTCCTTGCATATTTAAATTATATTAATTTAAAATCTGCAAGACAAAATTATGTACACCAAGACTTTGGCAGAGAATATGACGATTAACTATCGCCTGTCCATTTATTATAGAATTAGAGAAATTTTATATCTATAATGTCTTTATATATGCATTTATACACATATGTACACACATATACAGGGTTTCTAAGATAATGCAGTCCATTCATTTCTCTTAAAGATATCTTAGACTTAAGCTTTGGAGCTAGACAGTGTCTGGAACACAGTGTTTCAGTTCCTGTGGAAGTGCACTTACTAACTTTTATCCTCAGCTCACACCTAGGGATAATACAAGAAGCAAACATGCAAAATTGAAATTATATGAGTTGTAGGAATGTGACTTGGGTCCAGCTACCACTGCCCTTATCCCAGTTTTGAAAGACTAAATGCAAACAGAAGACTCCCATCTCTCTCCATTTATGCTTCAGGAGCTTGTGTTTTCCTTGATCTCTGTTTTTTTGGGAGTTTCTAGGAATCAGAATCTCTGAGGACGGGGCCCCAGCATCAGTGTTATTACAAGTCTTAGATGATTCTAATTTGCATTAAAGGATGAATGACACTGCATTTAGGTTGTAAAGCTTCTCTGAGAGCAAAGGTTTTTTTTAAACTTCTTTGTTACCCTCAAGTGGAACATATGTCCCATAAAGTTAAGAAAATGTGATTTGATCTTGGAGAGAGTTATAAAGTATTTGAGTTAAAGAGAATTTGTGGTCCAAAAGGGAGAAGGGACTTTTCCAAAGTTACTCATCTACTCAATGACAGAGCCAAGAATGGAACCTGGCATGGTAGGCAGAATATTAAGATGGCACCCATGACCTTTGCTCCCGGTGTTATTTCTGTGATTATGTTGTTAAATGACACAAGACACAAGGATTATCCAGGTGGGCTTAATCTAATCCCATGAGCCCTTTGCAGAGAGTTTTCTCCAGCTAGTGGTAGGAGAAGTCGGAAAAAAAAGCATGAGAGGGATTGAGCTTAATGGCATCTTTCTGTTACTGAGATGGAGGGAGCTGTGTAGAAGGATCTTGTGATGTTGTGATATAATAAGAAATATATGTTTGGTTATCATTCCTGGTTCTTGGCACAGAGTTCCTAAAACCCTTGTAATTCCCTGAGTGACAAGAGGTGAGAGGAATGTCTTTTGTTAATCAGACTGAGCCCTTTTCAACCATACCTGAGATTATGCTAATGAAGTGACTCTTAATGGGCCCCTAGGTAGCATCCAAGGTTAATTGGTCCTTCTGGAAACAAGCATGTGATTAGAAGGTTGACACTCTCAATTCCTCTCCCTGAAACCTGAGAGGAAGAAAGGACTGGAGATTGAGTTAATTACTAATGGCCAATGATTTCATCAACCATGCCTATGTAATGGAACCTCTATAAAAACCCCAAATGATGGGGTTTGGAGAGCTTCCAGGTTGGTGAACACATCCATGTGTCAGGAGGCTAGTGCACCCCAACTCCATGGGGATTAGCTCCTGTGCTCAGGACTCTTTCAGACTCTTCCCTGTATACCTCTTCAATTAGCTGTTTATTTTTATCCTTTTTAATATCTTTTATAATAAACCAGTAAATACAAGTAGTGTTTCCTTGAGTTCTGTGATCTCTTCTAGTAAATTATTAAACCTGAGGAGGGGTTGTGGGAACACTCCCCCACCTCCAACTTTATAGCCAGTGGGTCAGAAGTACAGGTGGCCTGGACTTGTGACTATAGTCTAAAGTGGAGGCATCTTGTGGAACGGAGCCCTTAAGTTGTGGAGTCTGTGTTAATTCTGGGTATTTAACGTCAGAATTGAATTGTAGGACACCCAATTGGTGTCCACAGAGAATTGGACAATTGCTTAGTGTGGAAAGTCCATTCATTTCATATCAGAAGTGCTGTCAGTAAAAACAGATCACAGGCCCTGAGTTGCTGAGAGTAATCCCTGGCCAACAGCCAGGGGGAAGACAGGAACCTCAGTTCTGCGAAGGCAAGGAACTGAATTTGACCAGCAACTTGAATGAACCAGGAAGCAAATGATCCACAGAAGCTCCAGGTAGGAACTCAACCTGGCCAGCACGTTAATTTTGGCTTTGTGAGACCCTAAGCAGAGAATCCAGTCAAGTCTCTCTGGGTTTCTGACTTACAGAACCGTGAGATGATAAATGGGTGTTGTTTTAAGCCCAGCTAAATTTGTGGCAATTTGTTATGCAGAAATAGAAACCTAATCCAAAGCCTTGGGGACTTTTCCCTGCACAGCATCTGCATCCTCACAGACTAGAGGGAAGCTGGTCCTTCTGTTTTCCCTAGTAAGGGTGCAGTGGTTTGGAGAGGTAAAGGAACTTGAGTTGAGCTGTCATCTCTGTTATTGAAAACCCCACTGCCGTTGTTGAGAGGCTCTCAGGAGCCAGGATTTGTAACTGGATGCTTTGCATTTGTTACTTTCCATAATTCTCAACTATCTATAAAGCATATGGAATTCCTCATTTTATAGATGAAGAACATGAGACCCAGTAAGGCAAGTAGGGAGCCCAAGGTCATGCTGTTGGTAAGTGCAGAGGTTCAAATCAGGTCTATCTGACCCTGTGGTTTTATGCTGATGACACCCAAATGACCTCATTAGTTCCCTAGGGCTCCTCTAACAAAATACCGCAAACTGGGTGGCTTAAACAACAGAGATTTATTGTCTCCTAGTTCTGGAGGCTAGTAGTCTGAGATCAAGATCTCATCGAGGTCGATTTCTTCTGAAGGCTGTGAAGGAAGGATCTGTTCCTCTCTTTTAATTTCTGGTGGTTTCCTGGCAATTGTTGACATTCCTTGGCTTCTGAGAACATCGCTCTGTCATCATCGCATGGCATATTCCCTATGTGTCTGTGTTCAAATTTCCCCCTTTTATATGAACACAATTATATTGGATTACGGCCACCTTAATGACCTCAACTTGATCACCTACAAAGACCTTAGTGTGTGAATTTGATGAGACACAATTCAACCTGTAATAGACCTCAATTCCAGTTCTAGGGAGAGAAACACACCTGTATGCAGCTGTGTATTTTGTGGTCCCGTTAATCCTGGAACTGGAAATTGAAATTGGGTATTTAGGCCCTAGGCAGAGAAATAAAAGGAAATTTTGTGTTTCTTTTCCTGCCCTTTTACTCTTCCTGTTTCTTATCACTCCATCCCATGCCTTCAGACAGTTTCAGCCTCCTCAGATCCTACTGAGAGGAATTTGTCAACCCTTCTGACTTGTTGCCCCAGCTCTGTCATCTGAATCCTGCTGTTCTCAGCAGAGCTGCAGAGAGGCTACCAGTTCCCACTGGGTGAGTCCTGTGCAGGGGGAGGGATGAGGTAGGTGGGAGTATTTCAGGGCATTGATGGGGCTTCCCGGAACAACTGGACACAGACTGGACATCAGAAAACACCTGCTGCCATCACTTTACTGGCTTTTTTCCCTTTAACCAGAGATGAGCCTATCACTAGGAGAAACCCCTACTCGTTAACCTTATGCTCCAAGCCAAGCCCTGTTCTAGGCACCTTATATACAAGATCTTATTTTCATTAACATACTCAATGTTTTATGTTTTGCAAAGCATTTTCTCTTCTGACCTTTATGGCATCCCTTTGAGAGAGTAGAATAGATTTCATTTTTATTCTGTGGATGAGAGAATAAGTAGCTTGATGTCACATCATACATGATGTAGGCAGGACTGAAACCTAGTTCACAGAAGCAGCCAGACTTTAACATGGAAGGTGCTAAAGGTCCTAACCCAAAGGAGGTGTTTTCTTCCCACCTGTGTTGGGGACCATTTAGAATTTGCCCATGTAGAAGACAGCCACATCTTAGAGCCCCGCCCCACCCTGACTGACATCCATGTGTATGTTTCTCATTTACATACATCCATGCAGGCACACACAAGAGCCTTGTGAGCTCACTTTAAGGAAGAAACTGTGGCTTTGGTAAGCTCTCTTGAGGGTCCACATCTTCCCCATCAGTTTGTACCACACTCTGCTTTCAAGGAATCACTCCAAGAGAAGGCCCAACCCAATGCTGTCATAATTCCCAGCTAGAATTTCTGTCTTGACTCTTTGCTACCTATTTTTCAGGGAGCACAGGGCTGGCACACAGTAGGTGCTCTATGAGAATGATAATGGTCTGTGTTTATGTTGCAGCAATCCTTTGCTGTGTAAGAAATTACTCCAAATTTAGCAGCTGGAAATATATGCATTCCTTCACAGTTTTAGTGGGGCAGGAATTTAGGCAAGATTTAACTGAGTGATTCCGGCCGAGGATCTCTCTTGAGATGGCTGTCAAGTTGTCACTGGGCCTGCAGTCATCTAGGGCTGCATCTGCTTGCAAGCTCATTCCCAGAGTGAGGTTCTTAGGAGGACTTAGTTCCTCTCAGGCTGGATACTTCACTACATGGGCCTCTCTGTTGATTTCCTAAATGTCCTCAGGGCGCGGCAGCTGGTCTCCTCTGTCTTCTCTAGAGCAAGTGATTTGAGAGAGAGCCCAAGTCAGAAGTGGCAGTCTTACTACCTAATCTCAGATGTGATATCTCATCACTTCTGCTATATTCTGTAGATCACAAGATCAGCTCAGGTACAATGACGGAGGGTGTGAATATGAATGCTCGGTGGTCATTGGGGGCCACCTTGCAGGCTGGCTACCACAATTTGCCTCTACAAATATTTGTTTTTCAGAGACCTTCTCATGCACCATCTCATTTTTCAAAAACTTGTTTTTCATGGATTAAGTTCATTTTCCAATAAATCAAAATTTCCTTAAGGCAAGACAATGTTACATTCCTAGATCACTTGACCCTTCCGTCCTCC
>NW_011889082.1:2285888-2292756 GCF_000151845.1 Pteropus vampyrus
TCTTCTCTAGAGCAAGTGATTTGAGAGAGAGCCCAAGTCAGAAGTGGCAGTCTTACTACCTAATCTCAGATGTGATATCTCATCACTTCTGCTATATTCTGTAGATCACAAGATCAGCTCAGGTACAATGAGGGAGGGTGTGAATATGAATGCTCGGTGGTCATTGGGGGCCACCTTGCAGGCTGGCTACCACAATTTGCCTGTACAAATATTTGTTTTTCAGAGACCTTCTCATGCACCATCTCATTTTTCAAAAACTTGTTTTTCATGGATTAAGTTCATTTTCCAATAAATCAAAATTTCCTTAAGGCAAGACAATGTTACATTCCTAGATCACTTGACCCTTCCGTCCTCCCTCTTCCTTCCAAAATGAAATGAGCAAAAGAAAAGAAAATAAAAACTAACCAGGCCTCTGTGAATTTGGAAATAGTACTCATTGCATGAATGAGGTAGGCCGCTTTGCATTCTTGGCCTAAATTTTTGCCTCTGTAAAATGGGATGCAAAGGAGAAAGGGTTGAACCAGATGTTCTCTAAGGACCTTTCCAGCTATGAGGTTTTTATTTTTTTATTTTTTTCTAAAGTGGATGAGATGACTTCATTTGACAGATACAGAAACAAAAGCAGAGAGTTAGAGAGTTCACCCAACTTTACCAGGGCAATCTCTGACAAAGGTGGAAGAGGAACAACTTTCTCAAGAGTGTTGGGACTGATTAAATCTGGGCCAGCCAGCACTTTATCTGTTGTCTTAGTAGTAGTACTGTTACTACAACTAGTTCTATTATTTCCCCCACCACCACCACTGCCATTCATTTAGCATCTAATTGTCACACCCATTTTAAGAGTTTATATAATCCATATAAGTTACAATAATTTTATGCCATAGGTATTATTCCCATTTTCTAGGGGAAAAAAAACTAACCCTCATCGAGTTTTACATGAATGATTGGCCCTAAATCACCAAGAAATGAGTGGAAAGCATGAGTTTAAAATTTGGGGGCTGGGTTGAGGGTAAACTGAAACAGGACACGTCAAGTGCAAGGTAACTTCATCCCAGCCACCCACGATTTCTATAGCAAGACAGCTGTACTGCATGCAGCTGCCACCACCCCATGCTGAAAGGATGAAGTGACCTCCAGGGACACCTGTGTGGAGGATGACCTTGACTGTAGCCACCTGACTGGGTCTCAAACAGGTGGACTGCTACACTCTGAGCCAAGTACAAGACAGGGGGAAAAATGCAACATGTTTGCATTTGGTACACAATATGGTACTCTTGACTTTCAGGCTGAAGAAACAGCTGCCAGTGTGGAGGGGCTGGAGAGAGAAGTGAGGACTCTGTACCCTCTCAGTAAGAGTCCTGCCCCTCCCCAAGTCTGCCTTAGGATGCCACTAGAGTCTCTCGCATTTCCTTGTAGAACCTGGGCCTCCTCTCTCCCCATCTCAGGTAATTCACCTCTCTCCTCTTGGGTTTGGGCTACTCATAGCCCAGTGTGTTAACTCCGAACTCTAGTCTCTGTTGCCCTCCAGTTTAGTGTGATCCCCACCTTCCCTCTTAATGTGCTCTGACTTCCCAAACAAAGCCCTGAGTAGCGGCCCTGAAAACTTTTTAAAGAAGTTTCTAATCCCCCCCCCCGGGATAAAGGAGCCCAGAACACACAGGTCTGCTGATTCACTTTAGAAATCTATAGGGGTAGGGAGAGAAAAATTGCTCTTTTATGCTTTGAAGTCTCTTCCAGCAAGAGGAAGGAGGCAAAACTCAACAGCTCATTGCATTAGCTTTCCATTTATTCCTCGCAAGAGCCCTAGGCACCTGGTATTATTCTGCTAATCTTCAATAGAAGAAACTGAGGCTCAGAGATGTTAAATAACTAGCCCCAGGTCATAGAATCAGTGAGTGGCAGAGACAGGTTTGAACTCAGATATGTGTAACCTGAGCCACAGGCTGTGGGCCCTATAGTGCTGAGCTCCTATAACATGCTGGTCTGTATCTTCTAGAAGTTTCTGGACAATGTCTCATTTTAAGCATTGCAACAACCCTGTGAGATAGGTATTTTGGGGCCACTCGATGGATTATGAAACTGGCTCAGCAAAGTTCAGTAGCCTTCCCAAGGACACAGAGCTTTTAATATCTACATAGATGAAACTTCCAAATACCCTTATCTCTCAGGTCTTTCATGCCTTTTCTTTGAATGGTTTTATCTTTTACCCAACTTCAGACACTCACTCCCATGATCTTACTCTAGAATGTGTCATCAAGGGAACCGCAGCCATTCTCTTAAGTCAACTTCAAATATCTCACTTTCTGTTCATCACTTTCTATTTTTCTAGTTCACTCTAAGTCTCTAAACTTCTAAAATTCTACCACACCTATTGGTTTTTCCACCTTTTCATTGTTCCCCATTCCCTCCCTAAGTGAGATCTTGTTGAGGAAAGGATCCAAAATCAGACCGGTGAGAAACCAAGCAGCACTCAGAGAGTTGGACAACTCAGGTTTATTACACCAGCGGTCCCAGAGGAGCTAGTGCTCTGAAGATCTGGGTGCAGAGCTCAGTTGCAACAGCCCTTATATAGATCTGTTTTGGCAAGGGCTGATTGATTGATTTGTCCTCAGACGGTTACAAAATGTCAGGAGTTGCTATGGTTGCAGGTAGTTAGGTTGCATTACAAGGGCAGGAGTTGCTATGGGCTACCCGCAGTTACAAAGTGTTAGAAAGTGCAGGAGTTGCTAAGGGGTACAAACAATTGCATTTGTAGCTTAGATCAAACAAAAGGGAAGGTGAGTCTTTAGTTCATTTCAAGTACAGCCCATGCAGCAAGCATATTTACAGAAGCAGAACAGAGAGCTGATTAGCCTTTTGAATAAAAATTCCTCTTCAGTCTCACCTCAGGGCATTTGCTCTTCCCCAAATACCTTCAGGGTTAAGTCTTCAGCTTTGCTCTAATATCATCCTTCACAGTGAGGCTTCCCCCCGATCATCTCATTTAAAAGAGACTCCCAAATTTGTTACTCCTTATGGATTATTTGTCTTCATAGTATGTATCACCAAGATACTACATTTTTTCCTTTTTATTTATTTCTCTGGGATGAAAGCTTTATGAGGGCACAGAATTTTATTCACTGTAACCCAGTGGTTGGCACATATATGGATATCAATACTGTTGAATGAAAAAAAATGTGCTAGGGCAGCATTTTGAACCCAGGTCCATTGGACTAGAAAGTTTCTCCTCCCCACTACTTCTTGTCGTTTCAAAATGAACTACAGTTATGAACCAGACTGGGAGCCATTGAGTAGCAGCTTTTCTGAGGGAATGCAGGTAAGGAGACTCCTTAAAACACCCCAGATGTAGCTGACTGGCAACATGTTATCAACTAAAATTTTCAAAAAATGAAAATTCAGATGGATTTCTGATATCACGAAGGCATGAACAAGTTTCACTGCTACTCTCCTCTTCTCTCTCTCCTTCCTCTTCCCTTCCCTCCTATCTTAACCTCCCTCTATTCTCCTGTTGTATACATCTTTCTATTTTCCTTTTCTCCCTTTTTCCCTCTCTGCCTCTCATTTTCTTAACTCTCACACCTTGACCCCTTTTCTCCTTTCCTTAGCTTTCTCAGAGAACAAAGAAAATTATTTTTCTGGAAAGAATTTTAATTTCTGAGGTGTGGATAAAATGAAATTGCCCCCTTTCCTGAGGTTCCCTTGAGCATCCTGTGCTTTAATGAAATAAATGGCCTGAAGGAAGATATGGTGAGCGGAAGTTGGTTGGTAGGTCTGTCGGGTTTGAGTTCTTTCTCTTCCTCCCTGTTTGGCCCCTGCAGCTCTAGGGAGATGGGCAGGACAGGACAAACTGATCACTGGCGCCTTGCCTGTGCTACTTCAAAAATAGGAATAAACAATAGCCTAGAGATTTTGAAGAAATCTGAAAGAAGAGAAGAAGAAGCCCCTCTTAATAGTGAATTTTGAAGCTGGTTGAAAACAATCGTTTTCCTGAAGGCCAAATTTTTATTTCCATGGATGAGTGGGTTTAGGGGAGGCCAGTTTCTCTCCTTCCTCAATGAATTAGCCTATAACTGTTGCAAATGGTATAACCAAGGGGACAGATCTGATGGTGGGACATTGGCCCAAAAAGTGGGAAGCAGAGGTATCAGAAAGGGACACCACACAGAATTTGACAGTCTTCATTGGAATGTATGGAGCAATGTGGAAAGAACAAGGACTTTGGTTTTGGGCATACTTGAATTCAAATCCTTGCTGCATTTTTTTCTCCCTCTGAAACCTTGTCATATTACTTAACTGCTTTGTGCCTTAGTTTCCTCATCTGTCAAATGGAGATGAGAACAATCTCTACCTCTCCGAGTTATCGTGAGGACTAGAGATGATGCGTAATAATGATGTAAGTGATAATGATGATGATAATTTGCGTGAATTTGGATATTTACTATATGCCAGATATTGTGCTAAGTATGTACATCAGCTCACATAAAATGCTCAGAACAATGCTCAGCATATAATGGGCATTTGACATATTTTAAGTAGTAGTGTATAGGAGAATGAGAAAATGACTTAAAGGAGACATGAACATTTAAGACACATGAATATTTCAAGTCACTTCTCTGTTGTGAGATGAAGCTTCCCTGGAACTTTGACACAAAAAGAAGTATTCATCGAGATGGATTAAGTTATGGTTGCAGAAAGAAACAACTCCACTTATGTATTTCTCACTTATATTACGTGCCCAACAGGGGTCAGCTTAGAGTTCTGTTCATCATTGTCACTCAGAACATTTGGGAGATGGGTGCTCCATCCTGACATTTGATCCTACAATTTGGAAGACAGAAAAACAAAACAAACAAAAAATTGGTATAGCGAAACAGTAATTAAATGCTTCTGCCCAGAAGAAGTAAAATGTCTCTTTTGCTCACATTCATTCGGCCAAGGCAAGCCACTAGGCCATATATAACTTGAATGTGGTAGAAAAATACAATCTACTTCCAGGAGAACTAAAATATTTGTCAACAAACCAATGAGCATGGATCCTAATGAGCACCACAGAAAGGCACGTTCTGGGTGGTGGATATCACTGACATTCTGTTTATAAAGAATGAATAATAAGAGCTATCATGAACTAAGTAAACATCTACTATACGATAGGTATTGTGTCAGGTACTTTGCATTTAGATGTCAACCATCCCAAGAAGATTTTAATAATCTCCATATTACAATGTATAAACTGAGGCTCAGGGAAGTTCAATTACAAAGGCTTGTAATATTGAGGATAGCATAAATATAGTATGCAGGAATTTTCTGAAATTACAGGAAAATCCTTCAAAAAAGGAAAGTGTACTAGAAGGCTATAGAGATGTTTCTAGTACCACTTCCTAATTTTTAAAGTGAGCACGTGCCAAGACAGTAGATAGGTCTTGAGTGTCATCTCTGACAGATTTGCATTGGCTGCTAGAGAACTGTGATGAAAAGGCTCTCCAATGGGAGAGAGTGATGTGATTAAGAATATCTGCTATGAGCATAGGAAAGGGGGATGGCAGCATGAAGACAGATGTTTGTCATCTTTGGGCACATTTCTTCTCTTGGTTTCAGTTACATCACTTACAAAGTAAGGTTAATAAAACCTTACCCGAGTGAAGGTAGAAACCTGGCCAAGATAATTTTTTGATGTCCTCAGAGGATACCTTCTGTCCCTAGGTGCATATATTCCAACTCATTTTATGCACACTATTCCATCATGTCATGAAAATTCATTACTATGTGTGGAATGGGGCAGAGGAAGTGAATTCAACAGATTGAGTCATTGAAAACTAAAAAGAGCAGAGACTTTGACAAGAAGAATAAATCATTTATTGGCACTTAAGGGTGCCAGTCATCACTGCCCTACCAACCATCTGTGAGCTGGATATGCCTCCTGGTGTATAAATCCAAGGGCTGTGTTTTTCATTCTTGGGTGATATGTGGGGGAGACATGAGTCCTCAGATAAACATGCCTCATCTTTTCAGTAGTGATTTGGGGAATATGAATAATACATTTCTCTTAAGGTAGACAAGACGTACTTATCAGGATCCCAGTGGGAAATAGATGGCACATTCAATGGGTTTATTTAAAGAGATTTTAATAAAAAATTACTTAAAGAGGTATGGGCAGGATTTAGAGAACCTACAAGGGGTGGTGAGAAAATGAGTGGCTAGCAATGCAAAAGGCCATATGACTCAGGGATGACAGGAGAGAAAGGTGTTACTGGGACCCGTAAGTGCTACGGCCGATCAAGAGGCTGCTCGGCTGATCATGGCTGTGAGAACTCAGCCGCTGCCCAGACTATGGCCACATAGGGAGAAGGCGGGGGGTAAATATCCAGAACACTCTCTCCTCTCATCTGCAGATATCCTGCCGGAGGACAAGGGAACCAGGGTGGTACAGACGCCTTGGTCCATGCAGCATGGCAGAGTAGGGCAAATAATGGCTGTAGAAGGACACGTGGAGAAGGCCCAGCCCACAAGAATAGATAACAAAGTAGAATACACATGTGTTTTAGAGATGTCACATCAGAGTTGAACAGGGAGGGAAGAGGGAGCACTGAGGTGTAGGGAACCACATTCATCTTGATTTTGGGGGCCAGGGCATTGGCCTCGGAGAAGAGAATTTAAGCTCAGCAAAACTTAAACCTATTTTCCCGGTCCTAGACTCTTTGGGAACTTTTTTTCATGTGTGTGGTAACCTAATGTTTCCCTTTAATTTTAAGAAAGATTTCATGTGAACATGTCTGCTTATATCCTTGAAGCTGAAGTAAAAGAAGGGAAGTATGTTTTTGACCAATTTGGCTTAAGAGTTTGGGTGTTATATGGCCTTGGGCTGGCACAG
>NW_011889082.1:2292806-2296792 GCF_000151845.1 Pteropus vampyrus
GACTCAGGGATGACAGGAGAGAAAGGTGTTACTGGGACCCGTAAGTGCTACGGCCGATCAAGAGGCTGCTCGGCTGATCATGGCTGTGAGAACTCAGCCGCTGCCCAGACTATGGCCACATAGGGAGAAGGCGGGGGGTAAATATCCAGAACACTCTCTCCTCTCATCTGCAGATATCCTGCCGGAGGACAAGGGAACCAGGGTGGTACAGACGCCTTGGTCCATGCAGCATGGCAGAGTAGGGCAAATAATGGCTGTAGAAGGACACGTGGAGAAGGCCCAGCCCACAAGAATAGATAACAAAGTAGAATACACATGTGTTTTAGAGATGTCACATCAGAGTTGAACAGGGAGGGAAGAGGGAGCACTGAGGTGTAGGGAACCACATTCATCTTGATTTTGGGGGCCAGGGCATTGGCCTCGGAGAAGAGAATTTAAGCTCAGCAAAACTTAAACCTGTTTTCCCGGTCCTAGACTCTTTGGGAACTTTTTTTCATGTGTGTGGTAACCTAATGTTTCCCTTTAATTTTAAGAAAGATTTCATGTGAACATGTCTGCTTATATCCTTGAAGCTGAAGTAAAAGAAGGGAAGTATGTTTTTGACCAATTTGGCTTAAGAGTTTGGGTGTTATATGGCCTTGGGCTGGCACAGCAAGGGAGCCCAAAAGTCCCTCAGGGTAAAGGTTGGGAGCCACTAAAATGATGGAGATGATCCTGTTAGAGCTCTTTTTGCGTTGCACATCCTTTGGAAGATTGCATCTTCTTTCTTCTCTAATAAAGGAAGTCTTTTCCAAGCCACCAATCAGATCAGCAACCTCTGCTTCCATTAATACCTGTGCTGACCTGGAAACCCATCCCACCTTCCAGGCCAGAACAGGGGGGCTGCTATGTTTTCTTCTTTTCTCAATGCCATTCCCCACAAAAGCCAAGCACCCCTCCTTACCTCAGGGCACATGCCCCCACAAGGGTAGAAGGAAGGCCTACAACTGCATTGCCCAACATGCAGCCTATAGCTATGTGTGGTCATTTAACTATTAAATAAAATTGATTAAAATTAAATAAAATTTAATACCTGAATCACACTAGCTGCATTTCAAGTGCTCAATCGTCATACATGGCTATATTGTATTAAACAGTGCATAACATTTTCATCTCTACAGCAAGTTCTATTGGATAGACTGGTCTGGATCCTCGTGCATGGCTCTGGATAGGCTAGAGGGTTGGCAGCAGGATTCAAAAGCTGTCCCCCCACAGAATCCTCTCCTTGATAACAAGCGACTCTATCTGGGCTTGTATAGTTTTCCTGCACAGACAGCGAACTAATGATGATGATGATAATTGCAGCCCACATTTATTTAGTTCTTAACATGAGCCAATCAGAGTGCTTATAATACATATACCATTTAATTACTAGCACAGTTCTGAGAAAGACACTATTATCTCCATTTTAACAGTGCAAAAACTGAGGCTTAGAGAAATTAAGTAACCACACAACTGTTAAGTTATACCATATGAAACTGCCAATATTCAACCTTTTTTTTTTTTTTAATGAAAATGACAATTGCACATGCTTCAAACTCACAGTAAATGGCAGAGCCACATTTCAAATCTAGATCCAAAGACCATGTCAAGTTCGATGTGGCTAAAGTCTCCATAGGTGACTACCTTGAAACCTACTCTGTAGGGCTGTTGAAGGACTAAATGATGTTGATTCTGTGCCTGGTGCACAGTGGAGCTCATGGAATGTGGGTTTTTTGTTTAGTTTTGTTTTTCATTTTCACTCCTTTCTGTCAGTCTCACTCTCTTGGGAGGCAGAGCGCAGCTGTCTGAGCAGATGTGGCCAGTGAGATGGGGAGGAGGGGACTGCTGTCATTTACCAGATTCCCTCTCAGGGACCTGGAAAAGTTCATCTTCCTCACCAGGGCCTCCCTCACCTTTCCCCCTACCAATTCCCATCCCTCTCTCTCAGGGAGTCTCTCCTGCTGGGCTGGTCAACCAGGGGTCATTCTCCCTGGGCCTTGAGCAGACAGAGGGGTGATGGACACTGGCCCTTCCTATTGTCTGTGCCCTTAACAGCACCAGCAGATGTACTTCATCAACAAACCCCTCCCATAGAGACCTCGAAAGGAGCCGGAAAGTTGGAGGTGGGCTGGAAAAGGGCAGCTGCTGCATTGAGCATGTCAGGTGGTTATGTAAGCTGTGCTCTGACCTCCAGCATGTTGTAACTCTGTTTTCATATTTCCTTCTGAGCCTGATTCAAAATTTTTCCTTCTTATTTGACAAGAGGGAAGAGAAGTCCAACTTGGCTGAGGATCCTGTTGTTTGGGTGAGGTTTTAAGACTAGGGGGTAATTTCCATCCATATGAGGAACCTTTGTCTCTCAAAAGCCATACTATAAGATTGCCAGATTTAGCACATGAAAATACAGTTAAATTTAAATTGCAGATAAACAATAGATAATTTTTTAGTGGAAGTATATACCATGTAATATTTGAGACATACTTCTAAAAAATATTCCTTATCTGACATTCAAATTTACTTGGACATTCTGTATTTTATCTAGTAACCTTCCAATAGTAGGGCTTCTGTCCACCTTTTTTCAGATGTCAAGTCACTTATGTTAAGGTTTCAAAGGAGTGGGCGGGTTAGCACACTTGAGCATGTTTCACAGGGCAGGTCCAGAGGCCCTCCTATTAAATCTAGACCAGGGTTTCTCAACTTCGGCTCTGTTGACATTTTGGGTCAGATAATTCCTTGCTACGGGGCTGTCCTGTGCATGTTTAGCAGCATCCCAGGCCTCTACCTACTAGCTGCCAGTGGCTCCCTCATCCTTTCTTACAATGGTGACAATCAAACAGCGTCTCTAGAAATTGCCAAATGTCCAGGGAGGTGGAGGGCTGGACAATGACCAGATCTCCTCGGTTGAGAACCTACTAGACAACACCCACTCAAACAGTTTGAACAGCTTCCATTTATTGAGCATTTACAAATATTATCTCCATTCCCCATGCTCATATTATAAGGTAGGTCATATTACTTACATTTTACAATTGAAGAGACTGAGGCTCAGATAGTTAAAATAACTTATCCCAACCCCTACGGCTGGTAGATCTGGGCTTTTGAGCAAGACTGGTCTAACTCCAAAGCTCATGTAATTCCTGCTGCAACACACACACTCTGGAAATTTAAGGATTTTTTTTCTTTAAGGTAAGAAAATTTTTCTCAAGTCAACTCAAGTCCAAAAATATTTATTGAGTAGCCATGAGAAGCTCTAAGAGAAATCTAAAATGTTGTTCCTCAAAGAATTTTCAGTATCTGTCATTGGGAAGGTCAGTCAGACTCTCACCCAAAACAACATGAGGCAGTCTGAGTTTCGGTTAAAATGAACATTTCTAGAGAGAGAACTCTGTAAACGTAATGCCCTTTGTGCACATCTGCCTCACGTGTCCTTTCACTGCCAATCCTGATAGTAAAGAGAAGGAAGGAGGAAGGAAGCGTTGGAGGTCACGGGATCCGCTAGCCACATGTGTCCTCTGGAATATTAATTCTCTTGCCTTGGAGCAGGCTGCAGGTTGCTTCTAGCCAAGCACTCAGCCACCTTCTTTCTGGCTCGTTGCATGAACTCCACCTTTCCCCTTTCCCTTCGTATGGCAGTGTACTCATAAGCCTTGAGCTTGCTGTAGTAATCGGAGAATTTATTGTAGAGAATGGAAATTGGCATCCCATTGAGGATAATCCCAAAAGCAATGCAGAGGAAGGCAAAAAGCCTGCCCAGATGGGTCTCCGGGTACATGTCTCCATAGCCCACAGTGGAGATGCTTACCTGTATTGGAAGGAAAGCAGGATTGAATTATTAGCACCTTGAGGGAGGAGAAGGGAGAGGGCAGGCAGAGAACTGTCTATCTCCCTGAAAATGCTCGTAGATTGTGTAACAGCTCCCCATGGAGCCAGCTTTAGGAGGTACCAGGAAGTTTGCCTGCAAGCCC
>NW_011889082.1:2297917-2310372 GCF_000151845.1 Pteropus vampyrus
GTGTTGTTGCCACGATTTTCGGCCAGGTGGTAGTAAAATGTACATAGTCATCCTATAGACCTGTATCAAGATGCCTTTAAGTTAGAGATGTAAATATTTTTGTTTTGATGATGTAAGGGTTAGTTTGAACTTAGAACAAGTGTGATTGATTCGTTAAGATAAAATGGAGAAGTGGGCCAGCTAGGCAAATCTGGTGGAGTTGATAAGAACTGCAGCTCCATCTAGCCCGCAAAAAGAGAAAGCTTGCACCTCTCCTTCGGAGCAGATGAAGTACCCGCTCTGCTCTGTCACTGGTGAGAGACCTGCTGAAGGACGGGCTGCTACTTCCCCTGGAAGAATAATACAAGCAAGCATCTAAGAGGCAGGATGGTATAGACTAGGCTAAGGAAATAGGTATTATGTTAGGCTGTGTGGGTCTGAATCCACTTCTCAGCTCTGTGACTAGGGCAAGTCACATAAACTCTTTCTGCCTCTGTTTCTACTTTTGAAATGCAGGGAGACTAGTAGTATCTACCTCATGGGGTTGCTCTGGGAATTGAAGCAGTGCCTGGCACAAGGTGTGTGAGAGATAATGTTAGTTTTTATGCTTAGGAGCCCAACAGGCTGTGAAAAGAGGCTCCTCTCTGGCCCTTGCTGAATGCTTTGTGAGGGAGATTGGGTGAGTGGCATACTGGCCCCAGGAAAGAATCTCTTTTTCCTACCTTCTGGACCAAAGGATGATGAGAGGCAGTGATAAAGTGAGATTGTGGGTTATTCTCAAAGTGTACTCATATTTGTGTGAGTGTGCATGTTTCTTGTCACTGGCTACACCAAAAGTGAAAGAATCTAAGTTAGAGATCTGCCCAGGTGTGTGAACTGAACAATAGCTTTCATATGTCACTATCAGCATCACTCACACCTCTGTATGAATGTTTAGTTAGCCTACATTCCCTGGACGAGGACTAAAGGGAGTTTGGATATAGGGATGAGTGACAGGAAAGGTAGTTTAGAATAGGAAGTATCCATGAAAGGCCAAAGCAGAGACTTTGTGGTAAACCAGGCCCTCAAGCGTACAGGATTGGTGTGGGAAGGGCCAGGATACAGAGAAAGGAAAATAATTGAGACTAAGTACCTTTGTAAAATCTCTGATCAATCTCCATTCTGGTTTTGCTTCGCTCCCAAACCCAACTTCATTTTTTTTATTTTTTGGCTGAACTTTGAGTGAAAAGTCAAGAGCAAAGAGAACTGGCTTAAGGAAGATTAAATATTTGATGTGAATAATATGGTCTAAATATTTTTGTATATTTCGAATCTCTATTTTTAGAGAAAAGATATCTTCTGCTAGAAGGCTCTTTATGACTAGTGCTGAAGAATTTGTTCAAAACGCATAGTTAATTTATGCATTGTCTGTTTTGTGGCTAATTTGACTCAACTAGTGATCTGCTCTCTCGTTGGTTCCAAGAAAAACTCAGGATTCCTTGGCTTTAGGGCACTTTTTCTCCATGTTCCACAATCCAAACCATTTCTCCCAAAATGAGCATTAAAAATTGAAGATACCAGATTGATCCATGTGAACTCAGAATAAGTTCTCACATTGGCAGGAGTTGGGTTTGGAAAGATGACCAAAATTTCTACAATCCATCTTAACATCCTGAAAAAACTGCCTGGCTCAGCTATTCTATAAACTGGAAACTTACCATCCTGTTGAAAACTTACATATTTTCCCTGGCCTTTTCGTCCCCAAACCAGAATGTGACCTTCCCCCAGCAGCTCACCCACTAATCAGCAAATCCTGGCCTGCCAAACATTACAAGGAGGACAAGCATCCAATTTTTCTCCAAAACATTAGAATGACTATACTTGAATTTCTCCCTCAAAAAGGAATGTTTGTTTCCTTCATAATATACTAGACATAGATTAAGCCTTGGTAGCCAGTAATCCATGCATCTAGGATTTATGATCCCAGGGAATAAAACTGATTTTTCAAAATAATTAACACCCCTTCTAGTTTTCCCAAAGCATTTAAGGTGCTA
Source organism: Pteropus vampyrus (assembly GCF_000151845.1). Lineage (NCBI taxonomy): Eukaryota > Metazoa > Chordata > Mammalia > Chiroptera > Pteropodidae > Pteropus > Pteropus vampyrus. Next base: position 2,299,930 of record NW_011889082.1, read on the forward strand.
AAGACTAACGTTTTCTTGAGAAAATTATTACATACCTCAATTACATACCTCAGCCCTTCAAAAGATTTAGTGTTAAAGGCTATACTTAGCCTACCCATGTTGCTGTTGCTGCAGATATTTTAGGAATTCCTCTTTGGATTATAATCTGCACAGAGGATTCAGTGGCACGACCTTGAAATAAGTGGTCTTGTTGGGCCATAATTAGGGCGCAATTATCTAATGCCTCAATTTAGATTAACTACCCCAAGGATTAACTTTAGATGCCAGTCTTAAACTCAAGGGTCTTGACTATTTTAAAACATTAAATCCACCCTCCAAAAGGTAGATTGAGCACCATTACAAAGAAGCAAATGGACATGTCACAGGCTCTGAAGATAATTCCTCAGTGGAATTCGAAGAATGTTTGATCAGCGGAAGCACTGATAGAATCAGGTCATGGGTGACTACCTTGAAGAGAACAACCAGCCTCATCTGACTATTATAGTTCTGACATGTATGTAAATTGCGTAATAAGGTCTACGGCCATGCCACTCTGAACAGGCCCGATTCCATCTGATATCGAAAGCTAAGCAGGGTTGGATTTGGTTAGTACTTGGATGGGAGACCACCCAGGAAGACCAGGTGCTGTAGGTGTAAAAAAAAAAAAAAAAAAAGGATTATAAGCTGACAAGGTCCTTTCTGTGAGGTCAACCAAGGGTTGCCTCGCCTAAAAATAATTGTGCTGTAAGGAGGAAGTGTGCAAAAGCTAAAGCAAGTTTGGGACCTATTAATCTACTCATAGAAAGGTACACAAGAATAATGATGCCCTTTACATCCTCAGCTTCTCCTTGCCCCATAAGCCTATCATGACCCACTTTGATCATATTGGTCAAATAGGAGGAGCAGAGTTTAAAGAGGTAAAAGGGCACCACTCCCAAATCAGGAGTCCACAAGATCAAAAGTCATAGAAGTGTCTAATAGCCTTTGCCCCATTTGTATAGCTCCTGTGCAATTGCCGAAGGAGCTAGAACTTTAATGGCTTCTGACACCCTTCTGTACTCTATTCTATAATTCTGCAACTGGGAGTCTGCAAACTACATTTCCCAGATTCCCTTGCCTACTGTCTTCTGGTTATGTTCTGCCAATGAGAGACACTGTTGGGAGACTGGAAGGTGCAATGAGGAGATAAGAGTCTCTATTCCTGTTTCTGTTTCTGTCATCCTCCAATAACAGCAGACATCTATGGCTCAGGCATATTCAGCACACCTGGCACTCATGGTGACATCTTAAAGGTCCTTGTGACAGCTACACAGAGGCTCCTCCTCTGTACTCCTTCATTCTGGTAATTCTGCCTTTTCCTACTTGTTCCCCCAATTCTAGAACCAACAGCTATTTCCTACAGTTACCAATCTTTGGGTTATCTCAGTTTCCCCTTTTTGCTTCTATCCTTCCCTGTATCAAATTTCCTCTGTTTAAAACACACTGTTTTCTGTTTTCCTGACTGTAACTTGACAGAGTCACCTTCCAAATGGGTCTCCTCAAAGCAAGCAAGCAATCAATAAAAAGCAAATAATGTAAAATCTCAGTGATATTGTACCACTCATTTGCAAGAAAATTATGTCATACTTTAGGAAAACAAAGATAGGAGCCAGGTCTCTGGGGCACAATTATCTAATGTCTCAGCGAGAGATACATTTTTTCTTTTTGAAGAGATTTGTTATTTTTTTGAAGGAATGAGTTCATGACATAGTTTCCTGTTTGGTTTCTACAGCTTTAACTCGCTCTGGTAAGCTCAGGAGGAAATTGTTTGTGGAACCGTCCAGTTTGCCCTTTTCTACATAAAAATATAGCCACACTGGAAGCCAATGGTTACAGCTTCATCATAGAGCTAATTGTTCTTGTTGAGCCGTGCCCAGCATTTCCCACACCCAGGCAACCCTGAGAGTTCCAACGTGGCTGGAGCTGCTCCAAGCGTGGGCCTATTTATCTGGACACTCAGAAGCTTTCCCAAGATGAAACAGTTGACCCTTTTGTATGTCTCACAGTCTCTCTCTTTCCTCAGTTGAGAAGGAGTCACTTCTGTTTTATTTTCTTCCAAATGAATCTGGCAGCAAAGGTTGTTGCCTCCATGTGATAAAGACTATTCGCTAGTCAGATACGGTAGCTTCCATTTATTGCAAATTTACTACAGGCTAGCATTTTACATATGTTTCCTATTACATTGGGGTTTACAAGTAACTTCCATATGATAGATGAGTAGGACCGGTCTATCTTACATCCTAACACATGAGCATTTGCAGACATGAGTGTCCATGAGGGATTTGTTTTGCAGCTGTAGAAGAATTCACAGTAATGAAAATTACTATATTCCTCTGAAAATACTGAGTAGAACAGAGGAAGGTTGCGGGTCCTTAGCATAGACAGAGGGAAGACCAGTAATAGTAAGTCGGATTTAGTAAGTTGGGGTTGACTGAAAGCACTAAACACACACACAAGAGTGGATTAGAGAATCTGTCTCCAACGTGGGTGACTGCATCACAAGGGATGCTGCACTGGACTGGGAGAAGAAAATTTCAATCCTATTATTCTGTATCCCATCTTTTAAATTTCAATGTGTGAGTATATGTTTTCTGATGTGTATAATATATTTGAGCAGGAATATCTTACTGAAATAGAATGACTGAATTACTGCACCTAATTCTTTATATCTTCCTATTTCTGAGCTCTTTACCATAGAACTTTACAATGCTTTCTTATAGCAGGTAGGCTAACCTGCCCTGCCCTTTAACTCTCAGTCTGGCTTTGTAACTTGCTTTTGCCAATGGGTTATGCAAATGACGTGGAACAGAAGCTTATACACTTGCTTGCGTGACTGGGGTTGCACTCCCTCTCTCTTGCCCTTTGCCTTAGCCATGGATACATGTCTGTTGGAGGATGAAAGGCATGTGACCTAGTTTCCTCCTCGATTTCAGCTGTCAGCCAACTGACCATAGGTATGTGAGTGACTGATTCTAGTCCAAATGAGAAGAACCTTCTAGTTGAATTGCCAGTCTAAATTGTTGGCAAACTCACGAGCTAAAGAATTGCTTGGCATTTTAAGCCATTGAGTTTTGGGGTGCTTTATGAACCATCGTAGTTGTGGCAATGAATAACTTAGAATTTATGAATAACTATATATTTATCATAGATGTGCTCAAAAATTTTTAATTATGAGATGTGTGACCAATAAAATGCTTGGAGACTATTTGATCAGAGTTACTTCTAGTATTCAACCTCTCAGATTCTCATGTCTGTTTAGTCATGTCTATTTAGATGAGTTTCTTCTAATTGCTCAAAATTTACCTAAATGTGATCTCCAAGAGGGCTTCTCTGACCATCCCATCAAAGGTAGATTCTGCCATCCAAGTCACTCTCTATTATCCTATACTACACACACCAATATCTGAAATTGTTATCTTTCTCCTTTGGAATCTTAACTCCACAAGGAGTTAATAATTTTTACTAGTATAAATAATTCTCAGATAATAAAATGGACAAAGGGCATAGGTAAAAGTTAAGATTTGGAAATGGTAAGGTTGACATGTGCAAATTTTGGATTGTGAAAATGGCGCCTGATAGAGATAATGGCCACAAAAGAAAACTCATATTGGTAAAAAAGCAATAATTGGTAAAAAAAAATAATAATAAAATAATAATAATAATTACTGTAGATAAAACCTGAATGTTGATTCAATTTTTATTGTAAAATTTATAGAAAACACTGTTCTTGAGTAAAGTAATCTTGTGCACTGTAAAAATGAGATAATTTGAAAGTTTTAAACATCCTTGAATGTTAAACAGATCAAGAAAATTAAATGGGATTAATGGGCATTCACATTAGGAAATTTTTTTAAAAGAAAAATCCAATATTAGCAACAAAACTAAAAAAATATACATTTATATTAATACACAAAAAGTTTTAAAAAAGATTTTGTGGGTGATAAATATAGTATCAAAGAGACCACTACGCCCAGCCTATCTATGCTAGCCTTCTAAGATATTTGGATGAATAGAAACTTGACTCTCTAAAAGTTAGAATTCTATCATCAACATTTGGCTTTGCTCTTTTCCCTTCCTGCTTTACTCAACTCCAAAAGTAAATGTCATTTGCTGGGGACAAATCATCCTCTATCTGCTTCATCTACACACACGGTTTACCTACTATGGGAATAACCTTTTGTCATTTAGAATAAGATCAGAAGAGAGGCATTTGGCTAGCTCATTTGGAAGAGCCTAATGTCATCCTGTCACTGAAGAACACTCACAAATCCTGTTGTACATATTAGCACTTGCTTTCCAGGGAAGGAAGACTCAGTGAAATGTCCAGCTCTCCATCCTCCCCTTTTAGAGATGAGGAAACTGAGGGTGGAGAGTGAGGGAGTGAGGTTTCACAGCTCATTATTTAGCAGATCTGGAACTAGAATCTAAATCTTCCATTTCACTACATGACACTGTTAGGAGCCCTGGGTTGGCTCATCTCAGAAGTTTACACCAGACTGGGTTCTAAAATACCTAATGTTAATGTTGAAAATAACGACTTTCTAACATGGGAAAAACTGCTTATATTTGTTTAATGTCTTTAAAGGCATTACAAATAATCTACTTAAGAAAATAAGGAAACTGTACACCGAGTTCTTTTCTATGCCCATATGTCAACTTATTCATTAACCTGAAAAGACCCAGTCAGCATTTCCAGGAATTTGGGGATTTTCCAAGGATTTAGTCTAGCACCCCAGCGAGTAAATGCCATGTTATTATAAAGGCAAATATAAGTAATATATTAATTGTGCAAGGCCTGTAGAAGAACTAAAAGCGTGAAAGAGGCAGTGCTGGGATGCGGAAAGGGCATGAATTTTGCAGTTGACAAACAGGTTTCAATCCTCACTCTGCCGCCTTTAGCTGTGACTACACCCAAACTCTGAATCTCAGTTCCTCTAGCTATTAAATGGGACAGTACTATTTGGTCCTGAAAGAATTTTAGTGACATTGGAACAAGTTTCAGTTTTAGAGACCTCTTTACATACTCAGATTTACCTAAAACCAGTGGGATTTCAGGGTTAATAGTGTTCAGTCAAGTCTCATTTCTTCTCCTGACTAAATCTAGTTTCCTTTAAAAATTGAAGCCATTTCCAACTTGTTCTGTTTTAAACAGAAATACTGATCATAACCACCTCATAAGGGTAAGATAAATTTATGTTACAAACTACTTAGGACAATAAGTGTTCAATGAGTGGCAAATAACAGGGACGATGATGAGGAAGCTTCCCACATACATCAACAATGAACCCCCCTTAAAATCTGCCTGTCAGGCGTTTTTAAAAATCTAGATTTTGAGACTCCCAGGACCAATACAAATTGGATTACTTACTGGACTACATTGTCTATGTCTTTCCAAACCTCTAATACCACTTCTGTTTTTCTTAACCGGGGGCAGTGATGGGGTGGTCCTTGCACAAGGCAGGGGAACGAGCAGGGGATGAAGACAGGTGGCTGATACCCAAGGAAAGGGAGGACCAGCTCCCGCTGGGCTGAGAAAGAGGGTGAGAAAGCCCAAGGCCATGGTACTCACCGCGGCCCACCACCAGGCGTGGGGGATGCTGGTGAAGTTGGTGCCGGGCATGTCATGCTCCACAGAGTGGACGGCGGCGGAGAAGGTGAGGATGCCCATGGTGATGAAGAGCATCAGGCAGCCCACCTGCTGGTAGCACTGGCGCAGGGTGAAGCCGAAGGCTCGCAGGCCAGTAGAGTGGCGTGCCAGCTTGAGGATGCGGAAGATGCGCATGAGGCGCATAATGCGCAGTACCTGGCCCACCTTGCCCACAGTTTCGAGGTCGTGCTCCCTGGACGAGCCCTTGCTGCGCCGCTGGTCCTCGTCCGTGAAGCATTCAAGCAGCAGTTGCAGGTAGAGCGGCAGGATGGCCACCAGATCCACTAGGTTGAGGGCGCTGCGTGCAAAGCGCCGCAGGTCAGGCGTGGAGGCTAGGCGCAGCAGGTATTCAAGTGTGAAGAAGGCGATGCACAACATCTCCACATGCTCCAGGATGGGCCGCGTGCCGCCCTGCTCCGACTGCTGCTGCATCTCCTCCACCGTGTTGAGTGCAAGCGCCACGATGGAGATGAGCACAAAGAGGCTGGAGGCTACCCCGATGACCTTGGCGGCCACCGAAGAGAAGGGCTTCTCCATGAGGTTCCAGAGGCGGCGCCGCTGCGGCCCATAGAAGCGCATGTCTCGGAAGAGCTCCTCCGCCTCCTCGGCCTGCGCCTGGGCGCGCAGCTCACGCTGAATCTTGAGCTGGTCGCTCAGCTCGTCCCGACGCTCCTCGAAGCAGATGCGGCAGCAGCGTGGTGTGTACTTGAGCCGCACGCCCCAGTAGCCCAGCTCCTCTAAGAAGCTGCGCGGGCACAGCTCGTCCAGCACCAGCAGCACTCCGGACAGGTAGAAGTTGTAGACGAGCTGGAAGACGGCTGGGTCGCGATCAAAGAAGTATTCGTCCGTCTGTGCCTCATAGTCATCGCACAGGCCCAGCTGGCGGCTGCGGCTGGTGGAGGTGGCCAGGCGGCCCAGGCGCGTCTTGGGGTAGCAGGCCAGCTCGGTGTAGTCCAGGCGGTAGCTCTGGCCACCCACGTTCACGTTCAGTGTCGATGACACAGCTGGAAAGGTGGTGTGGCCATCCGACTGGGCAGTGTTGGCCTCCTCGGCCAGGTCATCCTTGGCCAGGTCATCCTTCCACTCCTGCTCTTCTCCATCCTCGTCCTCCTCGATGTAGTAGTTAAAGCTGACCCCGGTCCACGGTGGGATGCTGGCCTGGGAGCCAGAACGGGCTCCCAAGGAACAGATGCTCCTGCGGTGTTGGCTGTTCCCTGCATGGAGTGTGTTGTTGTCACACTCAGTGATATTCCAGGGCTTGTAACTCCAAGACCGCCTCCTCTCGCTCTGTTTGAGCATGGCCGCAGGAACTAGACCCCTTGCTTTTCCTTCCTGGCTGTCGTAGGATCCCCAGCCTGCTCACTGCCACTAGGAGGAGGGAGCATGTGCCCAGCACTGTCTTCGACTGGCCTGGGCCACAGACGTCAGGGTCCCAGGCATTAATTACCCTGACAGCAGGCCCTCCTCAGGCAAGACTGCCACAGGGGTCTGAGCACGTATGCAGGCGGCTGTTGAATGTTCTAATCTTGGGAAGAAGCAAGTGTTAGGAGGGATTTAGAACCTCTTAGCCTTTTCCCTCCCCCTCTCCCTCTAACTCTGTGACGTAGGGGATGATTATGTGGTCTTAAATCTGTAGATAATCAGAAGGTGGCAGAGATTATTGCTAATAAAAATGTGGGCCACTCTAGGCCTTGCCCTTACGAAGTGCTCCGTGTACCTGTGCTGAGATGTAATCAACTGAATTAGCTATAGAATATTGCTCAGTTTCAGTTTTCATCTCTCTTTATCTCTCTCTGTTTCTGTCTCTTTCTCACCCTCTCTTCTCTTACAGAAAGGACACATCCCAAGACTGCTGGGTAGGTGTTGTTAGGGCCTTGGGACCCTGCTCAGCTGCTATATTAGGCCATATATAAAGGTTGCCAGACTTCTTTCCAAGGAAAAGGTCATCATTACTCTTCAAGACATCATTGTTTTAAAAAGTCTCCTTTCATATGTATGGCACTGTACTAGATGCTGGAAATGGAAACTCAATAGAGACACAATTTCAGCCCTCAAGTTGTTCATGGTTTTGTAGGTGATATAAATATGCAAGAACAACAAAAGAGTGAATAAAAAATAGAGAAGAGCAAGGGATTTTCTTTGTGCAGGGAATTTGTTTTTAAAATAAATTTATTTTGATTAGCTTATATATGTTTATGAGAAAAAATCCAAAAGCCACAAAGGTGCATTACAGTAGAAAGTTTCTCTCTCTTTCTCAATCTGGACTTTCATCTATCAAGTGTGTCTCTAAGGAGGCAATCATCATTAGAACTTTTTGGTTATCCTTCCAGAAATATTCTAAACATATACAAGGGAAAAGCTATTTCCATCTTTCATCCGAATAGCTCTCGATTATTAACATAATTATACTATATATTTTGCTTTTTCCAATCGACCATATATCTTAGAGGTGTTTTCATATCTGAACATTAATACTTGCTCATTTTGAAAACAGCTGCTTTGTAGGCTGGTAGCGACAGACATTCAGGTTGTTTTCTATCTTTGCTCTTATAAACAATGGTGCAGTAAATAATCTTATACATACAGGACTTTATATATGTTAGGATCTATGAAGAATAAATTGTTAGAGGTGGAATTGCCAGTCCAAGACCTCATGTTTGTAATTTTGATTGATGATGCCAAATTTCCCTCATAAAAGTTTACCAGTTTACAGCTCACCATCAGTTTATGAGTCTATTATCACACTTCTTGAGCTCTCCCCATTTTATAGGTGAAAATGGTATGTAAATCTTAATTTACATTTTATTATGAATGCAATTGAGCATCTTTTCATGTAGGTTAAGAGCTATCTCTTTTCTATTGGGTTGTTGGTATTTTCTTATTGATTCATAGGAAAACTATATATCATGAAAACAGACCTATTGCCTATGATATAAACTACACATATATTTTTTTTCTGAGTTTATCCTTTGGTGAGAATTTTTTCCCATGTAAAATATTTATTTTATGACTTCTGGGTATCATGTTTTTTAGAAGAGTCTTCACTCCTGTAATTCTTAAACAATTTTCTTATAGTTTCATTTTTCACATTTAAGGTTTTGATCCCTCAGGAATTATTTTTGATATAAAGAGTGAAATAAGGGTCCAACTTTATTTTCTGTTTTTTGGTTTGGTTTGGTTTGGTTTTTTAAATACAGATGTCCCAACACATTAATAGAATAATCTGTCTTTTCTTCACTGATTTGCAGTGCTATCTTTATCATGTAGTTGAGTTCTAACTATACTTCAAAGGTGTTGGGACAGGTAACAGTTGCTACTGGTTCTGTAACTGCTAGTATAACAATCACCGATATTGTTTAGCTTCCAGTAGAACTTAGACCTACATGCTTACGGTAAAGTCTCTCACCAGCCCTAGCCATTAAGTTCCTCGATGAAGTTCTGGTGTTCTCCTGTTGGCATACAATATTGATGTTATTTCTCTAGCTGCATACTTAACTATTTTCCAGTTTCATCTCTTTATATTATCCCAAATACTGTCACACTTTCACCTGTTGTATATATTCATTTTTTTCTTCTGAATCACTTACACAGTTATAAAGAGGAAAAGTATTTTCATATTTAAAATTTTCTCTTTCCATTGCAATTATATAATACTTCTTACCTAAACTTTCAACATTCTTGTGGCTTTTGCACTTAACAAACATTACTCTATTGTTTTTAAAGCATCTCAAAGCATAAGAACCAAAACCATGCAGTGGAGTGAGGAATATTGACTTGATGACCGCACTTAGGTGACTTATACCCCAAATGCATCTGTTGGTGTGGGCAGGTTGCTTAGACTTTGCTCTAATGGGTATGTATGCAAGTGCAGTGGTAGACGAGTATCCATATATGGAAACACTTTCCAACAAAGAGGACCATCCAGCCATGGGACGTATTTGTTCATAAAGCGGTGAGCTCCTTCTCCCTGAATGCATTTAAGGATCTATAGGGAGTGCTGCAGAGGGAAACCTGAATGGGTGAAAAGTAGGACTAGATGATCTCCAAGCCCCTTCTGCCTTGAAATTACTAAGGTTCTAAGTTTTCGCTTGATGTTTCCTTTGTCTTGAATTCCCTTCTGCCCTTATTCTCCTAAAGTCCTTGCTCTTCAGAAGTCAGATCAGATAGCATCCTTCTCTTTCAATGATCCTTCTCTGACATCTTTCACTGTTTCCCCAAGATGGATTAGATGCCCCTTCCCAGTGTTCTCATTGGCGAAACACATACCACTAACGATACAAGGCATTTATTTAAAAATTTTTCCCAATATTTAAGTTACGTATGTGCATTATAGAAAAAATTTTAAATAGCAGAATACTAATATCGATACAATAATAATTGTAGCTTGCCCTGATACTGTACTATGATAATGTTCACAACAATCTATCACACAGATGCTATAATTATTTCTATTTTACAGGTGAGGAAGCTGAGGCATAGAAGTTGAGTTGCCCAAGGTTACACAGCTAGTGGAGCTGGGTTTTGCTAACTATCATGCTAAAAAAAGCATATACATAAAAACCACCTATAATCTCACATCCAAAGACAATATTTTAACCTGTCTTCTTCCATTTAATTACACACACACATTTAACATGGTTGTGGTCATCTTGGATATAAAATTATGTATCCTGCCTTTTTCATTCAACATTTTAACATAGGCACTTTTGATATCTTATAAAACACTTTGTAAGCATAACTTTAAATGGCTAGAAAATATTCCATATTATGGATGTACT
>NW_011889082.1:2310422-2317547 GCF_000151845.1 Pteropus vampyrus
GATACAATAATAATTGTAGCTTGCCCTGATACTGTACTATGATAATGTTCACAACAATCTATCACACAGATGCTATAATTATTTCTATTTTACAGGTGAGGAAGCTGAGGCATAGAAGTTGAGTTGCCCAAGGTTACACAGCTAGTGGAGCTGGGTTTTGCTAACTATCATGCTAAAAAAAGCATATACATAAAAACCACCTATAATCTCACATCCAAAGACAATATTTTAACCTGTCTTCTTCCATTTAATTACACAAACACATTTAACATGGTTGTGGTCATCTTGGATATAAAATTATGTATCCTGCCTTTTTCATTCAACATTTTAACATAGGCACTTTTGATATCTTATAAAACACTTTGTAAGCATAACTTTAAATGGCTAGAAAATATTCCATATTATGGATGTACTATCTATAACTTGACCAAATCTCTTTTATTGAAGCAGATATTTTTCAGTATTCCACAATTATAAATAACGACGTGATAAAGGTTTTGTTTGTTTGAAAGATGGATTTTTTTGTTTGTTTGTTTGTTTGTTTTGGTATTCTGAATTATTCCTTGAGATAGTTTTGCCAAAATTTTTAGGCTATTCTTTTACTTCTGAGCCTTCCCATGTGCTGTTCCTGCTATTTCTTCTGTTTAGAACACTCTTTCTCCATACCACCTGTCTCCTCTTCCTCTAGCTAACTTCTGTTTATCACTTAATAGATGGAAGACTACTTCTTCTTATCTTCTCCTCTATGATAGCCTTCCCTAATCACCTAACGCTGCATTCAGCTCTCCTCACAAGTGCTTCTATATCTTTACTTTGCCTATCATAGCACTTCTCACAAAAGCTTATCTGCCTACAACAAGACAAGACTGTAAGTTCCAGAAGGGATGGACAGTGTTCAGGATCTAGCCCAGTGCCTGGCATATAGCAGGCACTCAAAAAATATTAGTTGAAGGATGAAAATATTTCATACGTCTTGCCAACTTGCTTTTCCATTTGCTTCAGTTTATACTCTTACCAATAAAGTATAGGAATGCCTCTTTCACAGGAACTTAGCTGTTAGAATATCATTGCTGTTATTGTTAGTTGCTAAGTGATGGGTAAAAATGCATTGCATTTTTGTTTTAACCAACTCTATATTATTTATTTATGTTCCCCAGTGGCCTCCAAAGTCTTTAAGGGTAAAGACAATCTTGTCTCTGTGACATCAGCAGCCAGAAGAGTGTCAGTATGCAGCCGATTAAAAAATATATATATTGAAGGGATATGCAGAATCTCTCTGTATTAGTTTTTACAACTGTACGTGAATCTATAATTATCTCAAAATAAAATGTTAAAAAGATTTATCTCTCTGCATTAACATAATACCAACCCCACTCTGAAGGGAAAGAGAACTAGTGAGCTTTGGGGAAGTGTGACTGGGAACACTGGCTGGGAGTCTTACTTGCTTTTTCCTTGGTGACAGAGATTGATTGGCAGCATAGTACAACAGAAAAGACATTGGAATTCAAACAGACTTGATTTTGCGTTTGATGTCAATGTATTGGGCAAATTACTTAACCTTTTTTCATCTTAATTTTATTATCCATAAAATGATTGTTGGAAGATTTCTAGTTAATATAAAAAGAATAATCCTCTACTTTACCTTCTGTTGATCTTCCTATGCCCAATGCCTGACATATAATACTCATCAAAAGATGGTCATCTCTCCCTCATCCAGCCACCTCCTACTCTAATTCCTGATTATATACCTATAATACACAAATATATTTATTTTTAGTACATTAAACTTTCTCAGCACAGAAATAATGGTCACATTAAAATTGATTCCTTTGTGTTAAGCAGTGCTGACTGATAGAACTTTGTGTTGACAGAAACGTTCTTAAGGCTTAAAACACGATTCATGCCACTAAGGAACAGAATTTTAAAGTTTATTTAATTTATATTTAAATTTCAATAGTCACATGTGGCTAGTGGCTACCATGTTGGACAGGGCAGTGTTAGGATATCTGTGTCTAGATCAGTTTCTTATAAATATGCAGTGCCACAAGCAGCAATGAAATTTCAAGACATTAACCCCTTAGCCATAGGATTTTGTCCACATAAACTGGCCTACCACTTCTAAGACTAAAGGGAATGAGACAGAGGAAAAGTAATGGTGATAGGACAACTAGTTGAGCAATGGGATGGGACTGAGGGATTTGAGTAGGTAGAGGGTGGGCTTGAGGTGGGACAGTTCAAAACAGGTTGAGATTTAAAATGTCTTGGGAAGAAAGTAGTAGTAAAAGGGAGGAACAAAAGCATGAGGTAAGATCAAGGTTGTTGAATATAAACACCTTTGCAAATGTACCCAGAGTTTGTCCTGGGGGCGGGGAGGGAGAGAGGAAGAAAGACAGAGTACAGGTTTAGCGTTTACTTGGGAAATTTACTTGCATTTCCTTTAAGGCCTTTGAAGTCCCTGTCAGGAAAGAACTAAGATTGTAATTGTAAAGTGTACTTTGTACTACAGCAGCAGAATAGGCAGCCCACAACAATATATGCCTTAGAAAACCTTTGCCTTGGTTTCTGATTTTCATTTGTTATTTTTCCTAAACATATGTAGATAGACTTTCAACATGGTTCTTTTCTTTTTGCCTCAACCGGTGCAACAGATGTTGACATCTGTTATGCAATTTTGGAAATGGATGCAATCCAATTCAACATAAAGTGTAAACATATGTACTGTGTATAAGACGCTGTCCTGCTTTCAAGCCGGGAGTGTCCCAGTGGTTGTCTAGTCCTACTGCTTTAGAAATAAGGAAACTGAGGTATCAGATAAATCAGGCCATTTGCTCAGAGTCCCACAGATAGGTGAGTTGGTACATGCCTGATTCTAGAACCCTGTTCTAACACCACGCCAGTGCCCTTACCCCCTAACTTGACATTGTTTCATCATCATTGCATATAGTTTTCACTTTGAGGTTGTGTTTATGTGAAACAAGCGAGTTGTAAATTGGAAGAAGTGGTTTTGGGTAATTTAAATATCAGATCCTGGCATTTAATAGAGAGCTGGGCTCAGTTGTCCAAACTAATTGCCTTCGGCGATCTGATTCTGTGGAAAATTTCTCAGTCTTCCATTTTGTATTGAGTATGTTGTTGTATTTCACATACCTTGCAAAAATGATCTGTTCTCTTCTGCCCAAACCAGAACGCTGTAGTGGAGTAGACCAGGTCGATTTTTAAAAAGTTTAGCCTTGTATAATACAACACAGCTTTGCAACCCACTTCCTTCGGTTTTCCAGTGTTCTCTCTGGTTTCCATCTCTCTGTCTCTATTTCTGCATCCTGTACTTTGAGCAAAGAGACTCTCTGCCGCCAGGTCTTCAGAAGAGCAGAAATGAGTCTCCTGAACACTGCATTTGACACAGAGGGCAAGCATTTCCAGAAAATGCTTGCATCCAAAAATTATTTTTCATCTCAAAATTTGCATTCAAAAACTCTACCAGGAAAGGGAAATATGCCTGAGAGTATGGAACATCTGCTCTGATGCTGGTATTACTGTGATGACTAGAGGCTCCCTAAAGTAGGGGTGACGGGAGCCAGATGATGCTCCTGAGGAGATTTGCCAATTTAAAAAGTGGCATCTGTGAAAACCTAGTAAGAATATAGGGAACGTGCTTGAACAGATGGTATGTGAAGAATATTGGAATAGTGCCATTTTCTGAAAATCTTTAAGGGTTAATAAATGTAGCAAAGGGGAGGAATTACAAGTGATTAATGATGACTCAATAATATTATTCAAATTCCCTATGTAGTTTTACTGCAAAACTGGTTATTTATTTATTTTTTTGTATAGGTCAATAGTTATCAGTCATAGCAAAATTCTGTAGTATAGGTAAACGCTTTTTGTGCAGTTTTCTAAAATATTATGTCCCTGCATAACAAAAGTAGCTCATAAAAATCAGAACAGAAGAGTTAGACCTTAGGTGATGAGTGTGTATGTGTGGGAGTTATACTCACTGAAAAGCATAAATGATAGATTTAAATAAATATGTCCATTTATATTATTCTGTTGATATAGATTAAACTTTAAAGCAATGCAGTTGATTTTAGAGAACTTCATGAGAAAAGCTAGTATTCTGAACTGAAGATCAAATTGGAATGGACTAGCAAGGCATTGCCAAAAAAAAATTATGGAATAGATATAAACTATTATTATTGAAATAGCATCTATTTGTATGTAAACCCATGCTTGGTGATGCTAAATGGCTAGTGATTAATAAGTAGCTTATTCTTTCAAGAAAGATAATAATTTTCCTTGCCCCCATAATTTCACTCTTGATTTGTTTTAAAATTAATTTGGCAAAATTCAATTTTAGCTCCTGCTGTATAAGAACATCGCAAAACATGACTAATGTCAATTTAAAGAGGTTTTATTGCATGCCTATTTTAAGATTACCTTCAGCTACAGGTAACTGAAAGATTGCTAAGTAATGGCTTCTACACAAGATGCCCAAAGATTGGCAGCTGGTGGAGGCTAAGGGGATCATCAAGGATGCAGGCTCCTCCAGATTATTTGTAAACTAGAAAGGTGCAGCATTTTGCCTAAATATGTATTCATTTCCTCTTTCCTGTTTCTGGACGAATAGGTCCTGCTGTGATCTCTATATCCAATGTCTATGTTCTAACATGAACATTCGTTTCAACCCATTGGTCACGCTCCTGGTACCTGGAGTGATCTCTCTCTTAAATTTTATTGCTTTAAAAAAGATCCTGGATCAATATTACAAAATTGACAATAGAGGATGTACAAAGAAGAAAATAAAATCCACCTTATATTTTACAACCCCAAGTAACTAGTTAACATTATGGTGAATATTCATCCAGAAATCATTATATCTCTGTATATCTATATATACACATACACCATTATATATACATATAATTTTACATTTTGTATGCTTTCATACACCTGTATCTTTATATATGATTTTACATATATAAGATAATGTAACATTTGATAACCTTTACTTAATGATATATAATAGTCATTTTTCCATATGTTTTAAAATTAATTTTAAATTTATATCATCTTTTTAATGGCTGCCTGGTATGCCCCTGTTTGTATGTACCCTACTTATTATCTAACAAAATATTAAAAGTTTGAGCACCATCACAAGGCCCAGTTTTCCTCAAGTCCGATACCTCATATGTGTATAATAATTGTACTATACAGTCTAAGTACTGGATTAGACTATATCAAGCAATATAGTCTAAACTCCTCAGACACTAATCTGAGAGGCAGAATGATATGTAGAGGAAGTGAAGAGAACTGAGTTTTAGTTCCAGCTTGATGACTTATTAGCTATATGAACTTCAGCAAATTACCTCTCCCATCTGGGACTCAGTTTCTACATATATCAAATAACACAAGAGTACAGGTGACATTTAAGGTCTCTTCTACTGACCCTCATGTTTTATGATTTTATAAAGCCTTGTCTTTCATTATTCTTATATAAGCTCCATGAGAATATGGACCAGGTTGGGATTATTACTTGTGTGTGACTAAGTCTGGCACTTAATAAGTACTCAATAAAAATTTGCTAAGTGGCCAAGTGAAGGTGCTATCTTACTTATATTCTGAATTGTTCTCTTGTACTAAGCCCTTTCCCTGTCCTTGCCTTTGGCCAGATATAGCTGTAGAAGAATTGTTCAGAATAGTTTGTCTTTCCATTTGGTCATATCTTGTTTTACAACTCTTGGTAAGATTTTATAGATTTACTTATAAAAGTCCTAAGTCTGCCTTGTTCAATTTCTTCTGAACTACACTGTCTGCCCTTGGAAATGTAGTATCTCCCACATTTTCATTTCTACATGGTTATTGCTGGTATGGAGAAAAGTTATTGATCATCATACATTTATCTTGAATTGAGCTATCTTACAAGGTAATTAGAATTATCTTATTAATTCTAGCAATTTTTCTTTTTTAAACTAGAGTTTCTAAGGTTTCTGGAAACAATCATATCAATAAATTATGGGAATTATCTCTGATTTTTAATGTATATACAGATGATATTATTTTCTTATTTTTTTAATTTGCTCTAGATGATATTATTTTCTTATTTTTTTAATTTGCTCATAGCTCCAAAAAATATTGAATAATAGAGGAAAAAACAATATGGAAAGGAAATTCACAAAGTAGCAAAATAAATACTCAATAAACATTTGCTGCCACTATTTCGGTTGATCCAGGAACAAGAAAACAATGCCAAATCCTACTTTTACGTGGTAAAACATACCATAATAAAAAAGAAATGAAAAACATTAAGTTTCACTGTTAGTCAAGTTTCAAAGTGGCAAAAAAATAAAAAGAGCTGTAACACTTATTGGTGGTAGGGTCGAGCCATCTGAATTGCTAACATCTTCAAATACTCTTGACTGACATATCTATTAAAATAAAAAGTTCACATATACATTGAGACAGCAGTCCCACTCGAGAATTGAGAAAGGTCTTATTTTCAAGATACTGCCATTTTGTTGATTATCTTAAAAATATTTTCCCCAAATATGGCTTGTATTTTTCACTTTCTTTTTGGCTGTTTTTTGATGTTCAGTTTTACATATTTTAATATAGTTAAATCTATCAATCATTTTTGTAGCTATTATTTTTATATCTGCTTAAGAAGCACTTCCATACCATAAAATCATAGACATTTCCTTATATATATATATATTTTTACTTTCAGAGTTTTGCCTTTTACATTTAAGTTTTAAGTTTACTTGGAACATATTTACCTGGAGATATATATGAGACAGGGATATGGCCTGATCTGCAGTGTTCCTTCTGGCATGTATCAAGTTTTTACAGTCATATAGCTCTGTGTCTAGGCTCTCTCTTCTGTGTCATTGCCCAGTTTGTCTATTTCTGAGACAATCCTGTACTGTTTTTAACTGCTATTGGTATAAAGTTTTATAAGAAGCTTTGATTTATATAGGACATGTTTCTCAATTTTGTACTTTTTCTTCTTCCAGAGTATATTTGCTATTCTTGGGCTTCTGGATTTTCATGTGAATTTCAGACTTGCTTTTCAAGTTCAAAAAAATTATTTTTAAAGTTTTGTTGGGGGCTTAGATTGGAAATGAATTGATT
>NW_011889082.1:2317597-2322264 GCF_000151845.1 Pteropus vampyrus
CTATCAATCATTTTTGTAGCTATTATTTTTATATCTGCTTAAGAAGCACTTCCATACCATAAAATCATAGACATTTCCTTATATATATATATATATTTTTACTTTCAGAGTTTTGCCTTTTACATTTAAGTTTTAAGTTTACTTGGAACATATTTACCTGGAGATATATATGAGACAGGGATATGGCCTGATCTGCAGTGTTCCTTCTGGCATGTATCAAGTTTTTACAGTCATATAGCTCTGTGTCTAGGCTCTCTCTTCTGTGTCATTGCCCAGTTTGTCTATTTCTGAGACAATCCTGTACTGTTTTTAACTGCTATTGGTATAAAGTTTTATAAGAAGCTTTGATTTATATAGGACATGTTTCTCAATTTTGTACTTTTTCTTCTTCCAGAGTATATTTGCTATTCTTGGGCTTCTGGATTTTCATGTGAATTTCAGACTTGCTTTTCAAGTTCAAAAAAATTATTTTTAAAGTTTTGTTGGGGGCTTAGATTGGAAATGAATTGATTGGAAATAAATCAATTTGAGAAAATTCCTATTGAAACTACCTAATATTTATCTCTGCATTTATTAGGTCTTTTAAAATATCTTTCACTAAAATTGTAAAATGTTCTTCTTAAGGTTTTGAACATCCTTCCTTAGATTTATTCCTAAGTAATTGAGAGTATTTTTGCTATTGTGTATGACCTCTCTGGTGGTTTTAAAGTATGCCCACACATTCTTTGAAATGCCTCCCTTTAAAAGGTGGAGCTTAGTTTCGATCTTATTAGGTGTGGGATGGACTTAGAGACTTGCTGCTGAGGAAGAAAATAAAGCAGAAGTAACTCAGAGACTAGATCATAAAAGGTGCTATGGCTCTTCCTTGCTCTTTCTCAGATCAGCCTCTGTGCAGGAAGGCAACTACCATGTCATGAGGACACTCAAGCAGGCTTACAGAGAGGTCCCCACTCAGAGAACTGAGACCCGATAGTATTCAGCAAGGACTGAGGCCTGCAGACTCCATCCACAAGGGTCGATGGTCTTGGGAGTGGGTCCACTAACCCCAGTCAAGGATTCAGATAACTACAGCCCCGCCAACACGTGACTGCAGCCTCATAAGAGACCTTGAGCCAGACTTTCCTGCTGAGCTACCCCAGACTCCTAACCCTCAGAACCATTAAGAGGTAAGAGGTAACAAGTGTTCGTTGTTTTAAGCCACTAAGTTTTGAAATAATTTGTTACAAAATAATAGGTAAGGAATACATCTTTTAAAAAATTGCTTTCTGTTTGTTGCTGCTATATAGAAATGAAGTTGATTTTTTACATTATTCTTGTAAGTGACCTATTTTGCTAAGCTCTCTTATAAATTTCAACAATAATAAATGTTCTATAGATTCTATTGGGTTTCATGTGAACAATCATCTTGCATGCACATAGTGGCAGCCTTTTTTCTTTCAAATCCTTATTTATTTTTTCTTAATATAGATGGCTTGGTCTTCAGTATGATATTGACTAGTGTTCTTATCCTGTTCTTGATTTTAAGGAGATTTTCTGATATTTTTTCATTTAGGAATATTGTTTCCTATGTTATTGGGTTAAGAGAGTTCTTGCTTAACTCTAGTTGCTTCCCTCAACACATGAACACATATGTAAACGTTTGTGCTGGTATATCTGTACTTTACATTCTTTGCATGGAATTGATGAATCAGAAGACACAAACATTTAAAATGCTGTTGGGTATTGCCAAATCACCCTCCAAAAGATTGCATCAATATAGAACCCCACCAATAGTATATATAAATGCCTGCTTTTCCATGTTTCACCAACCCTTACCCCCAGAGAGAATCTCCATTTTCTTAATAACAAAAACAACTAGTTATATAGCTGTTACTATGTCCAAGGTACTGTTCTATGGCTTTATTTACATTCGCTCATTTAATCCTCACCACCACCCTTTGAGGTAGGTGTTATTGTTATCCCTGGTTTATAGAAGAACAACTATGGTATGGAGAAGTTAAATAACTTGTCCAAGGTCACACCACTATTAAGTGACATAGGATTTGAACACAAGCAGTGTATCTCCCAAGTTCATGCTCTTAAACATTATGCTGGACTGTCTTTTATAGTTAACAGCTATTAGGTGCTTGCTATGTGGTGAGACCTGTTATAACACAATTAATCATTGCAATCACCTCGTAAGTACTGTTAGCACAAGACACAGCTTGGTTCTTGAATGAAAGCATTAGTTTGATAGTGGCTTGATTGGGTGGTTGATCTTCCTATGCCCTTTGAATTTCCGAGAAGTGGTTTCTACATGCCATTAGGATTTGCCTTGGGACTGGAGATAGATTGAGATAGATTATGTGATTTGAGGAAAGGCATGTGGATGCCATTGGAATTTAGTAAGGATAGCATACATATCCATACTGAACAAAAGACAATCTGAAAGAGCAAGCGCCTGGGAAAGAGAAATACTCAGATTTAATCTTTCTTCCGCTTACCAGCTAGTGTCTTTCAAATCTCTGAGTTTTAGATTTTCTCATAAAATTTCTCATCTGTAAAATAGGGACAGTTATGGCAACTTTGTGGTATTATGAAAATTAAGTAAGATAGCCTGTATAAAGTATCTGGCCTAGTGTCTGACATGTGGTACTCTGCACATGTGAATTCCTTTTTCCTTCCCTCAAAGAAGCTGAGTATATGGGCCACAGATTTCTGTGTGTGAGGGTACAAAACCAGCCTCAAACTAAAACCTAAGACTTAGTGAATAATCCGCACATAGACAGTTGAGAGTTGATTATGTGTGAGCAGATGTTTTTACTAATGTAAAAAAAAAAAAAAAGTATAACTGACTGTGTGCCAGGTACAATTCAAATTACATATATAAATGCATTATATGTATAAATTTTAAAAATCTTCAACCAATTCTATAAATTATACATGATTATTATTATTCCCATTTTGTTGACAAACTGGCAAAGTGAAATTGAATAACTTACCCTTGGTCACCCAGCCAGTAAATAGCAGAGCTGCGATTCAAACTCAGGCTCTGGGTTCAGAGTCTTAATCTCATGTTTTTCTTCCTCCGTGATAGGTTGGAAGACAAATTCCTGACACCTATCTTAATAAGAAAAGGCCAACTAGCAAATTCACATCTTAGGTTTTTGTTTGACAGTCCATTTCCCATGAAGAAACTTTTTATTTAGGTTTTGACATTTTCTTTGTTATATCCAATAGTACATATTAAAGTTAATTTGAATCTTTGCATTGTGTTTGTTTCATAAAAAATCATCTGTCCATCCATCATTTCATTTATTCCTTCAACAATACTTCTTCGGCCTTTTAAAGGCAGGACAAATGCATGAGAATACTTGAAATTAAAAGACCTGGTTTCAAATTGTGTTTTCCCATTTCCTAGCTGTGTGGCCTTGGGTAAGTCATTTATTTAACTATCTGAGCCTTAGCCTCTTTAGGTTAAATGGAAGAAATAACACCTATTTCTCTGGATTATGCTGATGATTAGACGAGATGGTAACGAAGGAAAAGTGATTTGCAAACCGTAAAGCGCTATGCAAATATTATTTGATATAGCTATTTTACAAAGAGGATCTAGCTAGAAGCCTTTGCTTACTTAAGCAAAAACCTAGTTTGGGGAATAAGGAGTGAATTAAATGGCTCACTGTTCTTCTTTCAGTGCTGATTTCAGCCAGGGTTTGAGGTTTAGCTGTGGCACCCGCATGTGAATAAAGAGAGGAGCTTTGAGGAAAGCTGGCATGGGATCCCACTTTCCCTCTTTCCCTTCGTATAAATATCTCTATGGGAATGTGATAGGTTTGTCTGTCAGCAGAGTGTTGCCTCCTTTGTGGTCCAGAATACAAATTGAAATATTACGCTACAAAATTATTAGCACTTCCTTACACGGAAAACATGTTAAAAATAAACAAGTGGCTCATGGGAGAGGTGAATTGTGCTGAGGAGCTCCTGCTGACATGCTGCGGAGATGTCTTCAGACCTCCCAGAAGCATTTCAAACAGCAAGGAACTCCAATTTAAATTGCAGAGGACTTTTTCCCTTCCAGAAAATTGTCTTGTGTGCCAATGTTCCTTAAAACAGCTAGTTCCTGGAGTGACTGTCTGCATTAGAATCCACTAATGATAAATAAATGCAAGTTGAATAGATACCAGTTCCTAGACCCACCCTGCGGGGATCATTATTCTTCAGATTTGACACCAAATTTGAGATTCTGTATCTTTAAAAGCTCCCAAGAAGATGCTAATTCATAGCTAGATATGGGAACCATAGCTTGGAGATGAAGATGAATGAGGCATAGGGGGATGCACAAGGCAGTGGGACTGATGAGTTTTGGGGACCAATTTTTGGAATGCCTCTATCCCAGTTCTGTTCACCTCCATATCCATCACGTACTCCCTTCTTTTCATGAAAACCTGTTTTCAGAATAGTTTTCTGGACAAGTGCAGCATACCAGTTTTAAATCATTTTAATAGCTGGCTTCTTGGTCAACGATTTGATGAGAATATAGGTCAATGATTTGAGGAGATTATTTGCATGATCCTTTTAATTCATGCT
Source organism: Pteropus vampyrus (assembly GCF_000151845.1). Lineage (NCBI taxonomy): Eukaryota > Metazoa > Chordata > Mammalia > Chiroptera > Pteropodidae > Pteropus > Pteropus vampyrus. The sequence continues at coordinate 2,322,167 of NW_011889082.1, forward strand.
CTCCAGCCAGTTATGTAATTGATGTTGGAAAACACTATTTCTGTGATACAATCTCAGCGCTCAGTTCTCTACTTTTCTGCTTTCTTTCTGTTATGAAC
>NW_011889082.1:2322314-2324577 GCF_000151845.1 Pteropus vampyrus
TATCTCTATGGGAATGTGATAGGTTTGTCTGTCAGCAGAGTGTTGCCTCCTTTGTGGTCCAGAATACAAATTGAAATATTACGCTACAAAATTATTAGCACTTCCTTACACGGAAAACATGTTAAAAATAAACAAGTGGCTCATGGGAGAGGTGAATTGTGCTGAGGAGCTCCTGCTGACATGCTGCGGAGATGTCTTCAGACCTCCCAGAAGCATTTCAAACAGCAAGGAACTCCAATTTAAATTGCAGAGGACTTTTTCCCTTCCAGAAAATTGTCTTGTGTGCCAATGTTCCTTAAAACAGCTAGTTCCTGGAGTGACTGTCTGCATTAGAATCCACTAACGATAAATAAATGCAAGTTGAATAGATACCAGTTCCTAGACCCACCCTGCGGGGATCATTATTCTTCAGATTTGACACCAAATTTGAGATTCTGTATCTTTAAAAGCTCCCAAGAAGATGCTAATTCATAGCTAGATATGGGAACCATAGCTTGGAGATGAAGATGAATGAGGCATAGGGGGATGCACAAGGCAGTGGGACTGATGAGTTTTGGGGACCAATTTTTGGAATGCCTCTATCCCAGTTCTGTTCACCTCCATATCCATCACGTACTCCCTTCTTTTCATGAAAACCTGTTTTCAGAATAGTTTTCTGGACAAGTGCAGCATACCAGTTTTAAATCATTTTAATAGCTGGCTTCTTGGTCAACGATTTGATGAGAATATAGGTCAATGATTTGAGGAGATTATTTGCATGATCCTTTTAATTCATGCTCTCCAGCCAGTTATGTAATTGATGTTGGAAAACACTATTTCTGTGATACAATCTCAGCGCTCAGTTCTCTACTTTTCTGCTTTCTTTCTGTTATGAACAGCAAGTACTGATGGGCCAGGGTGTGTCTAAGGAGGGAAGTTCCTGCCTGGTTCCAAGACAGAAAAACAATCAGCACAAAAAACATTTGAAACATCCTATTCTCAAGAATGTTGGAGTTGGTGAGACCTAAGGAAATATGCTGACAAAGGTTTGGAAGTCACTGTGTTTCCTAAGAAACTGGTAAGAGCAGGGCCACACAGGCACACCTGTGACTTAGGGAGCGATTGAAAATAGATTTGTTGGCTGAGTTGCTGTTGTGGTTTTCTCTGTATTCTTATCTTGATTAATGACTTTGTGACCAATCAAACCTGTCAGTTTGAATTCTGGTTTATGGCATTAACTATGTGACCAGGTACGTAACAGTTTGCTTAACTTGTCTTTTGTTTCCTCATCTGATAAAAGGATTTACTAACGCTCCAATTGCATGATTGGTTTGAAGCTATGTTGAACGCTGCGAGTGTCTGGTGTATCATAAAAGCTAGTTTCTGCTTAATCTGGAGCCCACTTCTGCCTTCTTAGTTTGTACCAGAGGGTGAAGTGGAAGCTGCTGTGAGGTAAATCAGTCCTGATAGGAAAATTTGTTTAGCTGAGTCTATGTGTCAGTGTCCCTTTATACAAAAGGTTGGAATACATATCTGTGCATATAACTTCATAAAGTACCCTCCATCTACATAGAAAGTGGCAGCTTGGTGATCTGCAGAAGACAACAAAGGAGGCCATTGAATCTGTGGAAGTGGCTATGGATCCAGGGAGATGTTTCAATGGTATCCCCACTGGTCCACCACAGGATAAATTTAACACTGCCCAATCAGCTGTAAGAAGGTCTCATTATGCATTTAGTAACATGATATCATCGTGGGTGAATTCCCACTTGTAATGTGAGACTCGAGAAGGCAAAGACACTTGGTTAATATAGTTTGACCTAAGCAGTCACAGACCAATCCTTCTGATTTTATGTTTTTGGCTGAAATACAGCAAATGACTAACATTTTGCCATATGCAGAAGAACAATTTGAAGAGGAGTTGAGACTCACTGGGCTCCAGTTTTGACTTTTTTTTTTTTTTCACTTTTTTTGTCTTTATTAAAATATAATAGATGATTAGTTGCTTGTATTTACATTGTGCAATTCAATGAGGTTTTTCTTTCCACTTATAGTTGGCATACAATAATATACCAGTTTTGGTTGTACAGCATAGTGATCAGAGATCCACATAACTCACAAAGTGATGACCCCACTAAATCTAGTACCCTTCTTCCCCCTTGCATATTTATTACAACATTATTAACCCTCTTCCTCATGCTACACTCTACACCTCCATGTCTATTCTGCGACTATCCATTTGTACCTCTTAATCCCTTTTCCTTTTTTTTCCGTCCTCCAACCT
>NW_011889082.1:2324627-2326238 GCF_000151845.1 Pteropus vampyrus
GTTGTACAGCATAGTGATCAGAGATCCACATAACTCACAAAGTGATGACCCCACTAAATCTAGTACCCTTCTTCCCCCTTGCATATTTATTACAACATTATTAACCCTCTTCCTCATGCTACACTCTACACCTCCATGTCTATTCTGCGACTATCCATTTGTACCTCTTAATCCCTTTTCCTTTTTTTTCCGTCCTCCAACCTCCCTCCCATCTAGTAGCCCTCTAAATATTCTGAGTTTATTTCCGCTTTTGTTGTTTTTGTTGATTTTTTTCTTTAGATTCCACATGTACGTGAAATAATGCGATATTTGTCCTTCTCTATTCATCCCATTTTATTAAGTGCAATACCTTGTAGGTCCATCAAGGCAATATCTTTTTCCATCCCCTTCCTTTTAGTCTGTGTGTTTCTTTTAATCTAAAGTGAATCTCTCATTGGTAGCATATGTAGGGGTCTTGTTTTCTTATCAGTTCATCCACTCTATCTTTTAGTTAGAGCACTTAATTCTTTTCTATTTGAGGTACTTATTGTTAGGAATCTAGTTGTTACCATTCTTTATTTTTGTTTTTAATACATGTTTTTTTCTTCTTAAAGAAGTCTCTCCATCATTTCCTGTAATACTGGCTTGGTGGTGATAAATTCCTTTAGCTTATTTTTGCCTGAGAAGCTCTTTATCTGTCCTTTAACTCTAAATGATAGCTTCGTTGGATAAAGTATTTTTCATTGTAGATCCTGGGTCTTCATCACGTTGAATATTTTGTGACAAGCCCTTCTGCCCTGCATAGTTTCTTTTGTGAAATCAGCTGCCAGTTTTATGGGTGCTCTCTTGTAGGTAACTATCTACTTTTCTCTCGCTACTTTTAAGATTCTCTTTTTGTATTTAAAAATTGGCATTTTAAATGTGTCTTGGTGTGGGCCTCTTCAGATTCCTGGTTTTTTGGTTTCTCTGAGCTTCCTGGGGTTGTATGTCTATTTCCTTCACCAGCTTAGGGAAGTTTTCCATCATTATTTCTTCAAATAGCTATTCAGCATCTTGTTTTACTTTCAGTACTCCGATGAGATAGATATTTTTACCTTTAATAATGTCTCATAGGCTACTTAAATTATTATTATAGTCTTACTTCTTTTTTCTTGCCATTCTGATTGAGCGTCCTTGCATTTCCTGTCCTCTAAATAGGTCATTTGATCCTCTTCTTTATTCACTTTGTTTATTCCATTTATTATACTCCTCATCTCAGATAATGTGTTCTTCATTTCAGACTGATTCTCTTTTATAATTTCCATTTCCATTTTTATGTTTTTTATCTCTTTGTTGAAGTTCTCACTGTATTTATCTACACTTCTCATAAGTTCATTGAGCATCTTTATAACCAGCGTTTTGAACTCCGCACCTGTTAGATTGCTTGACTCTATCATTCCTGTATCTCTGTTCTGTTCTCTCATATGATTTCTGCTTCTTTGTCTTCCCATTTTGGTTGCCTTTCTGTGTCTGTTTCTATATAGTAAGCAAAGCCCCTAAGTCTCCCAGTCTTATTAGTGTGCATTTGTGAAGTGGGTGTTCAGTGGCACAGTCCTGAGAGGGGTTCAGCTGCAGGCCAAATTTAGCCCAAGC
>NW_011889082.1:2326288-2345556 GCF_000151845.1 Pteropus vampyrus
CAGTGGCACAGTCCTGAGAGGGGTTCAGCTGCAGGCCAAATTTAGCCCAAGCCTCTACCCCTCCGGGACCATATGTTAAGATTCAGCAAGCAATCGCAGATGCTGTGCTTATAGTTGCCTCAAAAGGTCACACCAGAAACTGAGGCCAGGTGGCTCCAGTATGACTCTAGATGCTACTCAGCAAGGAGCATCTGCCTCACTGAGGAAACAAACACCTGGATGTTTGTTTGAGTGGAGCCGCGAGTTGGGGTAGGTGGGGTTTCAGGGAATCCTCTGAGCAGAGCGACCTCTGTTATCCAGTTTGATGACGTCTCCACTATGTCCATGCTGTTTCCGTGCACTGGGAGTGGGAGAACTCAAGAGAGGAACAACGGATACCACTGGCACTTCTGTACAGAGTGAGTCTCGCCTTGGCCCTCACTCCACAACTCAGTGTCTCCCTATAAGTCTCTGGTGCCCGCTGTACGCAGCTGAACCAGCACTGGTGCTCAGAGCCAGCAAGTCTGTCTCTGTGAAAGTCTGCTTGCGATGGCTCCTTTTCAGAGGCGTCTGCCGCTGCCGCAGCCTCTGTCTCACTCAGCTGCTCTGGACCCAGCCGCCCCGCATCCTCGCCCCCTCCTACCTTCTGCCATTACAGAGTGCTTTCTTGAATTTCTCCCTAGTTGTATGGCTTATTCCTCTAGATCCCAGGTGATTTTTCCTTGCTGTGTTCTCCTTGTTTCTGTCACAAATTTGATTTGGTCGCCAGAGGGATGAACAGAGCCTCTATCATCGATACTATTTTTTTCCCCTCCCAGTTTTGACTTTCTTGACTTAGAAGAGGGTCATCAGGATAAGAATAAGTGCTTGACCAAGAAGGAGCACCAGACTGAGAGTTTTGCACTAGGCAATTAGGCTCAGTGCTCCTTAAAAAGAATAAAACCTTAGCAGTGATGGCTGAGGTCTCATACGCTTCAAAACTTTAAAGTTCTTTGCTCATTTAAGCCTCACAACAACCCTGTGAGATTGATCATTGAAATCCCCATTTGACCATGGAAGGAAGAAGTCACAGAGTTATGTGGAGGCAGGGCCAGGAATGGACCTATAGCTATAGGTCCCCAGGCCCAGGCTTTTGTACCAGGCTGTGAAATGGGCCTTAAGGAATAAGGGTGAGGTTTTGATAGTATTATGATGGCATAAAGGCCAGGGGGCCCAGGAATACTGAAATCCTACTCTCTTAATGAGGTAGATGCATTGACCTTGCAACAAAGAACAATGACAAAGAAAAGGAATCATTTTTCCTTTCCCATCTCTGCTTTCTCTCACCCTAGTCCTAGAAATTGCTTTCTTTTCCCCAAATGATGCCTATTGAATCTTGCAAAACAAAAGACGTTTCTTGCAGGAAAAAAAAAACACCCTACCAGATTATATGCATTTTATATTTACTTGCTTGAAGCTTAAGTCTGATCAAGTGAGTTTTTGTTACTAGAGATAAAAGAACCTTGGCCAGGACACTAGCTTTGCCATTGAGAGATCACTATCAGCAGTGTAGGTATCAGAGTAGAAGTCAAAGACCTGATGGACAATGATTTTCCTCTCCAGGTGAGAGAGGAGAGAGGCATGCACTAGACTAGTGCCAGTAGAGATGAAGAGAAGTGAATAGCTTTGTAACACATAGATATTAAAATTGGCAGAATGTGGCAAGAGTGAAGAGGGAGAGAAGGCTCTAGGATGCCACCAGGTTCCTACCTTGAGTGACTGAGTGAATGATGAACTTTCTCTGGGACAGGGAACACAGGGACAGCAATTGCAGGACTACGAATACTGTGGCCATCAGATGATAATGATAAGGGTCAATGGTGATATCCGGGTGTGACAAAAGTAGTTTACTCTTTCACTTAGCTCAGAAACAATTGAGAATTTTTTTAAAATTTTTATCACCCTAGGCTTTCCATGTGCTTCATTCTCTCTCTGTAGTTATGTCTCTTCTCTTAATGGGTTCCTCATTTTCCTTGCTCCTCTGTCTGACCTGCCCTGTACTTCTTTCTCTCCTGTCTCTCTTTTGCTTTATTATTCTTTTGTTTCCATTTGACTTCATCTTTACTTAACTTACCAAAATAAGAAATGAAAGTACTGTATACTTCTAAAAGTTGTATATTTGTGGCATAAATTTAATGCTTCATGCTCTCCATTTAAAAGTATTGTAACTTAAATTACCTAATTATAATGATCATTTGTATATAGACTCTGCAACCTTAAAAATGAAAGGTGGTTCCAATTAATGCCTATTTTCATTTTTCAGTTTTCAGTATACATCCCCAGCTGGGGATTAATAATATGTGCCCAGTGAATTTGCTTCTTGTACCTATTACTGCCATTTCCTTTATTACAGATGGTCCCCAAAACACCCATTTCCCATTGGCTCCAGTTGTTCAAGATAGTAAAACTGCACATAAAAAAATCAGCTTTTAAAAAATAGCCTAAATCTGGAATGAAATCAAGTGAACCACAGAGTTGCCTCATCAACAACAAATATTCTTTATATCCCTTATGGATTAAGAGTCCCTGATACATATTGATCAAGACCTGTCACAGAATAGGACACCAGCATCCTTTTATTGTTCCCTTGTGGTTTATCTGTTCAATCCAATTTAGTTGTACAAACAGTTATTAGGTACCTATTAAGTGCTGGAAATGTGCAGTGTGCTGCCACTTTTAAATAGCACAACAAACTTCCCATTTAGCCCACATATTCGCCAACTCCTCAAGCTACGCCCAAGGAGTGTAAATGAATGGGGACTTTAGTACTGGGCAACCCAAAGGGATTGAACACTAGCTGAGCATCAGGATGAGCCACATGTGGGGCTGGATGCAATTTCATATGTTAGAGCTTCGTTATCACAATATTCTAAGGTAGGTGTTGTTATTCTCACTTTACCGTTGGGGAGACTGAGACTTGAAAAAGTTAAATGACTTGTAACATGTGTAGTAATCACTATTTCTTTTTTAGGCTTCTTTTCTTAATTATAGAAAAATATGCATAACAGAAAATTGACTGTTTTAGCCATTTTAAGTGAACAGTTCAGTGCCATTTAGCACATTCACGATGTTGTACAATTATTACCATTATCCATTTTTTTAATCCCAAACTGATACTCTTTATCCATTAAACACTAACTCCCCATTCCCCTTCCCCCAGCCCTGGTAACCTTTAGTCATCTTTCTAATCACTATTATTTCAAATGATACTAAGCTAGCATCCGTGGGAGGCCATAGAATGCAGTGGTTATGAGCAAAGGCTCTATCACCAGAGGCCTGTGTTCAAAAGTTGGCTTCTTTGGGATTATTATTATTATTTGAAAATTTAGTACCCTATTGCAAAAACAAAACAAAACAAAACAAAAAAACGAAAAACAAAAACTTTTTTATTTCAAGCAAAAGAGAGAAGGTTTTAGCTAGATTTTGAAGGTCAGGAAAGCTAGGTAACTTCATATGTCCAAAAGGAATTGTCTGCAAAATATGAAAGAGCACAGGAGGACCTTTCTGATGGAAGTTACAAGGACATACATTAGTTATGCAAAGAAATAATAGACCAGGGCTCCTCTTTGCCTTAGGAAAGGAGCCTAAAATGTAGGTCGTGAGTCTAGTGCTGAAAACAAAAAAAAGCTTAAGCTACAAAACTCCTCTCTCCCTCTCCCTCCCTTCCTTTCTCGCTGGCTCTCTTTCTCTCTCTCTTTCAGTGCATGTAGAGGATGACAAATTAATAGCTTAAGATATTGTTAGTGATTCTGTGCCAATCTAAGGGGAATGAACTTTTCAGAGTTCTCAGTGAAACAAAAGTAGGATTTTGCTTGACAGAATATGAGAGCAAAACCTAATGAAAATCTTCCTAAAACCAAGAAACTTATTTCTTAGTAAGGAGTAGAGGGAGAGTATAGGGGAAAATACTTCAGTAGATGTCCTGACTTCACACATTCTTCTCCAGACAGACAAGGTTATTGACTTTTATTTCTTACTTCAAACTTTTGGCTGTTGTTTGTTCCCATCAACAAGGACAATATCACTAAATCACTGCCACCCCATCAGTGGAGAGAGCAGGTGGTGATGCTGAGAAGCTTCAGTGACAACATATGTCACAGTTGTTCACCCTATTAGTATCAAAAGGGGGACAGGCTGGAAAGCCAGCAAGGTTAGGGAGTAGATCGCGGAGAGACGTTGGCGGGGCAAATAGCTTCTGTCAGGAATGTCTTCTTCCTGAGCTCACTGTTGTATTTTGATGTTGTATATCCTGGTATTTCTTTTGGTTAGGGATTGTGGATAGGTCTGAGACTGAAGATTTTGGGACACTGAGTTTACCTTCAAAGCCCGAGTCCTCATCTAAAATTAAAGCAGTGTGGGCTCTACTTTCTTAAAGTTTTCTAGCTCAAAAGTTAGAATCATTTTTATCCATTTTATGTTTTTATTGTATGAAAAATATCCATTTAGAATAAAAGTTGAGGGCAACTTTAATCAACTGAACTTATAATGGGTACAACCTTCAGAGATGGCAGTCTACTCATGAAATGTTGTGTAGATGGCATAGCAGAGAAGCCAAAATCAACCTGAAGCGATTACAATAAAGTCAGGAAGAGAAATTACTTGCTAATCTAACAATCCTAGTATTGAAGCGATTAAATTATAATGTCAAGAGTTATTATTGGAAAGAGGATATTTAGTAACTAGCTTAGAAAATGTCATGGGCTCTGTTTGTTTCCTAATGAAAGATTCATTTTTCAATTGGACCACAACTGGAAGTAATTCATCCTTTTTAAAATGATGTGACATTTCCTTCCTATTCATTTAGCAGGCAGGAGTTTGGTGATTTTTGCCAGAAACGATGTTTCCACAGAGAAAATGTTATTTCTACAAAGCACACACAGCTGCTAAGAACAACCTAAAGCTCAGATTAGAAAAGCAGAGAGGCCCAGCATCACAAAAGCTGGCCCAGGGCTAACTGGGGTCAAGTGCTAAGCAGCCATGCCTCTTTTTGCAGAGAATATTGAGAATAAGCAAAGTCTGACTTTCACAGAACTCAACGGATGCATTCTCACTTAAAGACTTTGAGGTGGTGTGTTAGCAAAATCTATGAACTTACTCTAGAACAGAGAAGAGAGAGTTGGTCATCTCAGCCAGACAGTGTGATATCTATAGAAGAGTCTAAGTCACACTGGCTGTGACTTAATGATGAGAGACTCAACATGATTATCTTGAGTCACTACATGTCCTTTATCACTTATGGGTTTACGAATGAATCATACATTGTCCACAGTTTTCATTATAATCGTTGTCTGCAAAATTCTTTTGTCAACTTCATTGAGCCCAAAGTTCATTTTTCTCTCTTGATATTGTTGATTAGAGGTGTCTGGAAAAAAAATTAGCCCTACGTGATTTCCATAGGGCCAAGGTGGGTTGGCATCACCTCTTTGAAATGCTTACTTACCCTAGCTTTCTTCCATCAGGGGGTGCCCCATCTCGCAGAGACAAATTTCTTTTTACATGTCAACCGTCATATTTTAGCTGCCATGTGCTTTGTGACTTCTCCAGAAGCTAATATAGGTACTTATTATGGACTCAGGTGTGAGTCCCCCCAAAATTCATATGTCGGAGTCCTAACCTTAGTACCTCAGAATGTGACATATATTTGGAGACAGAGTCCTTAAAGAGATAATTAAGGTAAAATGAGGTTGTCAGTGTGGACCCTAATCCAATATGACTCATGTTCTCATAAGAGTAGTATATGAGGACACAGACATGCACAGAGGGAAGACTGTAACGATATGGGGAGAAATAGGCCATCTGCAAGCCAAGGAGACAGGCCTCAGAGGACACCAACCTTCCCAACACCTTGATCTTGGATTTATAGTCTCTAGAACTATGGGGAAAATGTTGTGTAAGCCCCTCAGTCTGTGGTACTTTACTATGGCAGCCCTAGAACAGAAATAGTCTCCTTTCTGCCACCTACATCTCCGATGCCTGAGTGCATAGACCAGGACAGTTGTGTTTGTTAGACACACAAAGGGGAAAAACAGATGTGACCTACATTGAGCTGAAACACCTGCTCTTGTTTTCCAAGTCCTCTTCAAACTTCCCCTCCTATTCTGCATCTCGAGATTTATCTCTCTACCATGAACTTGTCACAACGGTCTGACAAGTCCATTTACTGCCTTGTGTTCCCTCTACCTCCATACACACTCTGCTAGTTGCAGCTTTTAGAGAAAGTATTCTTCTCCAGCTTGGCATGTCCAGTCTTCAAGGCCCAGCTGAGCTGCTGACTGCTCTTCCAGGGTTCACCTTCTAAATGCCTGCCCTGCTTTATAATTTGTGCCACACCATTCAGGCTTGATTTTCTGTCTCTCTTTACAGCCTACTCGATTTTTTTTTTTTTTTTAAGGGCAGCTTACACAGGTACATAAAATGCAGCAAGATGGCAAAAACATATATTTGGCATAGGAGAAAAAGGAGAATAACGGTAGAGATTTAAAAGGGAGCCAGGAATGAGACAAACATCAGAAAGCAGACTAGTCTTGCTAAAATTTTGGCTCACTTTTCAAGAAACCTACTTGAAAACTGGAAACTTAACAGTTCTATAACTCATACTGTATATAAAATGGAAACAAACCGATTGCTCAGAAGTAAAACTGTTCCTGGTATCAAAAAAATTACATTTCTCCTGAGAGTTGTTAAACTGCTTTACGTAATGACTGGCTTTTTTTATCTTGACAGTGGCCAACAGAGGAGGTTTTATGAAATCCCTCACAGCGTTACACTGAAGTTGAATTCAGTAACGGCAGTTCTGTGGATGCCAAACAGTGGGGTTCAGGCACAGAGTCCTTGGTTGGTCTCCTTGAATGAGAGGACAGATTTCAGAGGTCTTAGAGAAACAGAGGGATTAAATATGCTTCAGGCAGTCCATCGTATTGCTTCTCTCAACCAAGCTTTGATGAATGCTAGATAATAGTGAACAGTGAATTCAGTTTTTGTACAATGGCAAGAACCTATTCTGTTGCCAACTAAATTTCGATTGCTCACCTTAGAGTTGACTAAAACCAGGGGTAAAGATGCTGTTCCATTTGGTGCTCTAAAGCCAAGGAACCACAGGAACACACCTGCAGGGGAACTGAGTTGGGTGTCTTGGGCATTGCATTGAAAGAGATTGTACCAGCAAGAAGGAACCGGGGGGAGTCTCTGTACAAAGATACTAGGAGGTTTGTATTTCAGGATATGTTCTTGTGTTGAGAGATTTTGGGAAGAGGTCAAGGAAGCAGGAGTTTGTTCTTGATTGGGTGCTATCAGGAATTTGAGAGTAATTCTAGGATCGGGTATCTTAGTTTTTATCTAGAATGTAGGAGGACTGAAACATAACTAAAGCCGTGATTGGTAAGAAGCAGCAGTCTCGCTTATAAGCTGAGACGGAGGGATATTTGGTTATCTTGGTGATGTTCACACCTTGTTTTTGTCTGTGCCCAGACATGATTGTGGAGTGGATTTATTTTTGTCTCACTTTATCACAATAATAGAATGGCCTTGTCTGACACTGCCTCCTAGCAACACCAAGATCTATTTGCTAGTACCAGGCTGGCTCCTCCTCCCCACATCTATGGCTGCTTTTGTCTTTTTCACATTGTACAGGCCAAAGAGCCCCATCAGGACAGGCACCCCACTAAATGAGGGGGAGAAGAGAATGCTTTCAAGGAAGGACAAGCTTTTCCCCTAAAACCTCGCTCTGAATCTGCTCAAACTCACAGAAAAATAAGAGAATTGAAGCCGCTTTTATTCCATATAACAAAAAAATAATTTAAACCTCCCCTCAAAAAGAATGTTTTAGGGCAAACCTCCCCATGCCCCAGGCAGTATCAATCTTCAAAATTAATATTGGCTCATTGATTCTGCAGCCCTGAATCCTCTGGTCTGGCTGCGAGACTTTCCTATATGTAAAATTTACTTTATCATCTACAGATTATAACCATGATTTTTTTCCAGATTATTTATGAAAAAATATATCTTTAAAAAGCCCTGAACTTTATATTAACTATTAACGCCAACATTATCAATATAATATTACATTATAGAAAGTTTATGGAGCAAAAAAGGAAAAAACTTTATAGTCCTAATTACTCTAACCCAACTATCGTCATCTCTTCTATTCTTTCTAGCTTTTTCATGTACATTTTTAAGCATGTTTAATCATACTGCACACAGTTTCATAATCTTTTTTACTTTATAATTTCAAGTCTTACATCTTTATGTAACTGCAGAATCATTTTAATGTTTTTAATGGCTATATAAAATTTTATGTAGATTTACCATTTACTAAGTTATACATCTGTTGGAAATGTGTATTTTTTTTCTTTTTCTGTTTCAAATAGCACTAGGATGAAGACTTTTCAAGCTTATAGGTTTTCTTCCATTTTAAGAGAACTATTCCTCCTACTTAAGATTTTCTTCCATTTTAAGAGAACTATTCCTCCTACTTAAGATTTTCTCTTTACTCTTGGGTTTTGGGAATTTCGACAGAATAATGATAAATGCCCCTCTTCTTTCTATAATTTTGTCTGAAATTCATTAGGCTCTTTCAAGCTGAAACTCAGATTTTTTTTTTTTTTTTTCAGGGAAGCATTTTTTAAAATTTTGTTTCTTCTGCGTCTCTTCTCTTTTTTCTTTTTCTTTTAGGACTCACTATCCACATGTTAGTTTCTCGGGTCTATTGTCCATGCCTCTTATCCTTCTCCTCCTTATTACACGACCTTATAATTTTTGCCTTGGGTTTTTATTCATTCCACCCTTTTGATTTTCCAGGCCACTGAATTTGAGTATCAGTGGTGATCTTTTTCCCCTTAAATTCATTTACTGATTGCTTTAAATGTGTTCTCAGAAGTCTTTTTTCATATACTGAACTCGAAACTCTTTAAGTGTTATTATGATTATGATTATGATTATTATTACTATTTTGAATTCTTTTTAAAGGGTGCCCTCCATCTGCTCTAGTCAGCTTTATTTCATCAGGGACCTGCTCTAATCCTTTCTAATTCTCCCTTTCTCTGACTGCAGAGCTGCCTTAGAGTCTGTTTCTTTGTCTTTGCTGCTTATTGGGGTTCAGCTACTGGCATACCTTACCTGGGATGGAGGGTGGGGTGGGGTTGTGAAAGCAATGGAAGGTGTGAAGATCTGACCTTGAAAGCTGGCAGAGCTGCGGAGGAAAGCCATCAGCTCCCTATTGTGGCACTGGGTCCACCGGGCTGTCCTAGCCTCAGGGTAGGGAACCCTTAGTCCACTCATTCAGCTCCTCCTCAGCTCCTTGTAGCCTCCAGAGACTAGCTAATATCTGGCGATACTCAGGTCAGGTGATGTCACCTTTTCTTGTAGGAGTCCAGAACCCTACGGATCAAGCTCTCCCTCAAAGCTTGTCCTGGGATTATCTTTTGCTATCCACTGCCCCCCAGGCTCCCACTTGGCCCAGAGGTTAAAGCACCCTACTAGTGTTCAGTTTGCCTATCTACTGCCTGAACTGATGCAAAGATCAGGAGAAATGAGATAAAACTGGGTGTAGAGTTCTTTGTGTAGGAAAGACAGGATGCATCAATGCACTATCTTTCCGGCATCCCCTGCTACCATGTTTTCCACAATTATTTTTAATATTTTGGCTTAGTTATTTTTTTCCTATAATTTAAGAACCACTCAGTCAAATTTAAAAATTCCGTGGGTGTTTTTTTGGGAAAGTGATTTGGCATCTTTTGAATATTTAGTCATCGAAGATAGGGTTCTGTATTTATTCAAATATTTTTAATTTTATTTTCTATATATAAGATCACACACTTTTCTCATTAAAGTTATTTTCAGATACTTGATTACAATCAAGGATTGTATTTCTTTTATTTGCTCACATTTTCTTTTGAATTATGCTAACGTTAATTTTCAAGATGCTCTTTCAGAGAGTTTTTATCCTGGACATAGTATAGAATCATCTGAGGAGCCCCATCTCCAGCAATTGTTCAAATTCAAGCCGTTGTTTTAGAATATTCTTTTAAAAAAATGCAACAGAAATACAACATAGGACATAAAACAATTGTCACCATTTTTTAACCAACACTCTGAAATTGGGGGTATTCACTGGGTTTCTTCTCAATCTCCAGGTTCATTTATGGATCCGAGCTACCCATATTACTCATTTGTAAGTTCTCCAGTGCCTTCCCTCTTCCGTCAGAGGAGTAGGGTGTTACCCTCCATGCCCATGTAGCCTGGTTCAGCCAATTACAGGAAAGATTTTAATTGACTTTTCCAGTGCAGCTACAGAGAAAATGATCACGAAGAACTGTGCACTTGCATGAAACATAAAAATAGCCATATATTTTTATTTCTCCATGAGAAGGAATAAGGAAAGTTAACATCCTCTCCTTTTTTTCCCCTCAGAACAGAGATGGCTGTTTTAAATGGAGTAACAAAATAATACAGGATACATATATGTCCTGCCTCTCTGGTCCCCTGACACCCCAAGGACCTCCTCAGGGAGTCAAGCAGATGGCAGATGTGACCCAGCAAGGACACAGCATTTCTTATCCAAAGCAAGCAGTTTAAAAGTGAATTGAATCATTAATTAATTTCAGAAAAGCATTGATTCATTTATTGTTAAAAAACTGTATTTTTTTTTTTTAAGTGAGATACTGCCCAAGGTATAAAATTTAAAAATATACAAAAATGTGGAAAGTAAAACAAGTTCCTTCTGCCATTGTCTTTATATTTCAGCACCTTTCCCAAGAGGAATCTCTAGTTATTAGTTGCTGTAAGTTCTTCTACAGCAGGGTTCAACAGACTTTTTCTGTAAAAGGCCAAATAGTAAATATTTTATTTTTCATGGGCTTCGGTTTCTCTCACAACTATTCAACTCTTCTATTGTAGTCCAAGAGCAGCTGCTGGCAACACAGAGAGTATATCTGTGTTATTTATGGACACTAAAATTTGAGTTTTAATGTCATTTTCATGAAATTATGTTATTCTTCCTTTGAATATTCTTCTTCCACTATTTTTTTTTTTCTACCAGTGAAAAATATAAAAATCATAGCATGTAAAACAGATGGTGAGCTGGAGTTGGCCCTCAGGCCATACTTTGATGACTCCTGTTCAGAAGGCATTCCATGCATACTTAATTACATATTCTTTCTGTTTCTTCATATATTTGTTTATAAACAGACTCCATGTTGTAAGGCATTCCATGCATACTTAATTACATATTCTTTCTGTTTCTTCATACATTTGTTTATAAACAGGCTCCATGTTGTATGTAATGTTCTCCACTGAGCTTTTTCTGTTAAAGCTTTCTGGTGGTCATTCAATATCAGTTCATAGAGTTACATCTTTCATTTTATTGGTTACATGATGTTCAGACATGTTCTCAGATATATTGAAGAATTTTAAGATTGTTTCTGATCTTGTCTTTTAAAAGTAATGCTGCAGTGTATATCCTTGTACATTTGTGCACCTCTGTGATTCTGTCTGTGGAAGAAATTCACAAAGGTGTAGTCAGAACTAATGATTCAGCATAAATATAAGTAAAATTACTGAGCTGTGATTTGTCCACTTTTATCACAGTTTATTACAAATTATGTCCAGACTGCACCAAAGCCCTGGGTGATTCTGAATCTTTTCAGGAGTCACTTGTCTATAGCGATACCAGAGGACGTGGCCTATATTTATAAGTATAGGTGTGTCTTAACTACCACACACAGTAGAGGGAAAAGGAGTATGCAGTGGACACCATGCATGTCACAGGCGTTCTTACCAGCCACAGAGCATGACTGGCACTGCACAGAGCTGGAGAGGAGAGAGGGATGGAGTTTGGGATGGGATATGAAAGGAAAAAATTTGAATTTTCATCATTTACCAAGAAATTACCTTCAAAAAATGATACACTAATTTTATAAATTTATTTTAATTATAGATGTCATCTAAATAATCTTGTGGTGAATCATTTTATAGAGTAACTAGTTCCCCCTAAAGTGGTTTGTTTTATAATCATATTTTGGGTTGGCATATGATAAGTTGTATTTATACCTATAAAAAGCTTTTGCACCCAGGATAATTGATGCCTCAAAAACTACAGATAATACAAAATCTGGTTTATCTCTGGTCCAACAAATGACTTAGTCACTCCCAGTTTCTGTTTTCCCACCTCTAAAATGAGAAGATTGGAATAGTTGCTCTCTATGGTCCTTTCCAGTTTCAGGATTATGCAAAGTGTAGACAATCAAGAAATGCCCAGTGGATCATGAGGCCCATGAGGACAAGGACTGTGTCTATTTTTTCTTAGTGTGGTATCCTGCTGCTGCTTAGAATAGTGCATAGCATGTAGTGGGCACCCAGGAAATATTTGTGAAATGAGTGAAAAATGAATGCATCAAATGACCATATTGCAGAAACTTTTGCTTTTGCATTTGTTGGAGACTCTAACTGTCTCCAACTCAACAGTTATTCTTCCTTCCTCCTTTGTAGTAAAACACTGTTATTGTTTAAATGTCTATCCTCTTCCACATTGCCATAAGTTTCAAGGGATGTGGTCTTCAGACCGAGTGCTAAAAGATGGCACTGGCCAATCACAGCGATCTCATTTCTCTCGCCTGTGATTGCTTTGGCAAGGTCATGTGATGTAATTCTGGCCAATAAGTCAGGGAGAATTGCTTCAGGATTCTAGGAAAGTTTCTTCACCAATAAGAAGGGACTTCTTGAATAAAGCACTCTCCCTGTTGTTGTTTTGTCTA
The DNA here is from genome assembly GCF_000151845.1 of Pteropus vampyrus. Classification (NCBI taxonomy): domain Eukaryota; kingdom Metazoa; phylum Chordata; class Mammalia; order Chiroptera; family Pteropodidae; genus Pteropus; species Pteropus vampyrus. The sequence continues at coordinate 2,339,056 of NW_011889082.1, forward strand.
CTTGAGTCCTGGAACTATTGCCGCTAACCTCAGTCATGAGAGAACAAGTCAAGGACAAGCTGAGAAGCCCAGAGTGATAGAGCAGCAATATGGAAAGAATCTGAGTCCATGTGGCAGCATTGCAATCTTGAGGAAACCAACTCTGGAACAGTCTTGCTCCTGGATTTTTTATAAAGTGAAATGATACATTTTTTATGATACAGTCAAGATTTTTTTATTACTTGCAGCCAAAATCATTCTAATAGTATATCACTTTTATAGTTATTATCCAGATGGCTTTGGTGAAAATTAAAGTCTCCATTGCTTATAACTTGGAGCTTAATGGGTAGAAAATAAAGATGAATTTTTTCATTCATGCTATGGAAAGTCATAGGCAAAAACTGCTAAAACAGGGAAGAGTCTAGTATTAATTTTTTTAAAAAGACATACCCATTGCAATTTTATGAACCATGTAAAGATATCATAGATATGGGCAGTTTTAAAAATGATTTGTGGGAATAGATGTGGTAGAATATTCCCAGCTTTAAAATGAAGTAACATTTGTAATTGGTTACATAGTTTTTTTTTTTTTTTTGGCTTTGATTTTTTTAAGGTTTTAGGCCAAAGCAACTTGTTTCACATTTTATGGGAAATTCATGGCAAGATGCCAGCGTTAATAACTGAATCAATAAAATATTGGCAAAGCACACACAGCTGCATCAGTATCATTTAAATCGAGACATGTCAATTCAGTGTTTACTTGGTGTCCAACCACAGCAGGAAGTTGGGTACCGAGACAAGCTTGCTAGAAGTTCAGGCCTCTATACGATTAACTATAGTATTACAGGAGCAAATTATAGGATTAGCCGAGGATAAACTATTATTAGACCTGTCAATATTTGTTAATTGCTGGATAATGCATACATCTCATCTCTGCCTCAGCACAGCACCTCTCTCTCTTTTGAGCCCAAACACACACACACACACATTTGGGACTACAGTAATGGCAGTCAATCATGGTAAGCACTAAAAGACCCTGCAAACTTAATTTTTGGTTATACTATATTTTCTCAGGATTCTGCTGGTGACAGGTATCCAAAACTCTTCTCTGACACTCTTATTCCAGCGATGTCTTTGGTTATAGAAAGCACCATAGTGCTCAAATCATAGTCCCAAAACCACACAAATAAGGTTGTCACAGAAAAACAGAGCAACTGAATGATTGTGCTAGAAGAAAAGATCTTTGAAACCTTGATGGACAAGTTCTACTAGTTGTGGCAAAGAAGCGTTTCATTAGATTCTGTGATTGTGACATTCTTAGTCACAAACTGTCATAACTTTCTTAACCACTATTATTTTATTTATTTTGCTTTTTCTTCCACTCCATATCTTCTCTCCTACTCATTTGCCTTCTCTCTGTCTTTCTTATAGGTTTGAGGGAATGGAAATTTTCTTACAAGAGTACAAAATGGTCTTTCAGCTTTGCACAGATATAAGACCTATAACAATTGTAAAGCCATTAGTTAGAGGTGTGATAAGTGTCATATTCCACCCTATTAAGGTCTAGAAGCTTTCAGAGGGGGCTAAGTCCTCATTAGTGTGAATTGCATGCTTCAAATCCATCACTGATGTTAGTTCCATGTGGTAGATGAAGCCTGATATAATGGAAGGAGATAGAGATTTAGAATGAAGCAGGCCTGAGATCGCAAAGCATCTTTGCCACTCAATAATTGCATGACTTAAACCAGATAACTAGCCAATAAAAGAGAAATCTCAGTTTTTCACCTGCCAAATGGGATATTTATACTGACCTTGTAAGGATTAAATGGGAGGGAGCACAGGAAGCAGTTTAGCCCTTACTCATTCTACAAGCATTTATTGAGTACGACTCAGGCATATGTAAGGATAGGAAGTTCAAAATCAAATATGTCACAGTGCCTGACCCTGAAGAGCTTGCAGTCCACTGGAGAAGGCAGACCTGTACATCAGTGATGTCAGGAAAAGAAGCACAGAGGAAGCTGGATATAGTGGTGATGATAATGGTATAGTGACTGAGAAGACTTTCTAACAGTGATGATCCCTGAGATGTGTTTCAAAGAACAAATAGAAATTAAGTAAAAGAGAAGTGAATGGAAGGGTAGTTTGAGTTGAAGGAAAAACATGTAGTAAGGATACTAAGGTTTACCAGAGTATGAAGGATTACCACTGGGGCTACACAGCCGGGTTAAAGTTATAAGAGATGAAACCAGAGAATTTGTCAGGAAAGCCTCAGTAAAAGGCCTTGTGTACTAACACGCGAAGTTTGGACTTAGCCAGTTCACTTGGTCACATAGCCCATAAGTGGTAGGTAGATCTAGGGTAGAACCCACATTATCTAAATCCAAGGCTAGGATGTTCTTCATTAGAGAGAGCTCTTGTTTCCTTCTATATGAGACCTTAACACAATGACTTCAACCTCAGTGCCTGCAAGGGTCACCCATAATGGTACAGTCTGAATTAGAGAATGTGAAAAGTGTAGCCTTGTTCTCCCCTTGGGGTGAGGAGGCACACGTGGACCCTTTGAAGGTGTTGGCTGAAGGGTCATTGGCAGGTCTGGGCAAAGCAGCTAGCCTATAGCTTCTAAAGCAGAGGAAGTCTGAAATTAGGTGGCAGAAAAAGATCAGTAGAAGGTGTGAAGTCCAAAAGTGAGTGAAGACTAGGAATAAAGGATGATGCCTATTGGTCAAGCAACAGGTAAAGACAGGTACAGAGTAGGCAGACTGGAATAGAGGTTGCAAAGAGGGAAAAGATTCAGAACCCTCTTTACAACCAGGGCTAGGAGGCTCAAAACCCCTTGTTATTTACTGGGTTACTTATAACCGAATGAATAACAATAAATAATCTCCGATTGCAGGGGGTATTCATGAGCAAGTCACTCTTATTAAATGTATAGAGTTGGCACAAAGAGCAAGTTGTAACTGGGCCCATCCGCTGTAACTGAGATCACCTTAACAGTACACCAATTTCATGCCCCTTTGAGGGAGCTTTCCACTTCTTTTCTTCCATATCTTAGCATGTGTTTTTACTTCTTGTGGCCTAAGACCCTCCAAGGGGAATTTGAATATTTATGTAATAAACAGTCTCTTGAAGATAACCCAGGCTTTAGAATTAAATAGTCATTTGTTGAAACTTACCTGCCTGAGAACATAATACTATCTTGGTCTGCTAAAGAACATCATTGTTCCAGAAAAATCAGGCTAGAGAGAATCTGCATTTCAAGAAAAGTTAGATGACAGAAGGAATCTGCCATTCCAGCTGCTTTCTGGGCTGTAGGGTAAATCCAATACACGTTTTCAAGCAGTGTCGTGTGGGTTATCCTGTTTCCGTTTGCTTTGCTGAGGTTAATTTCCAGTCAAGTTTTTGGTGTTGGAACATGGCGCTCCAACTTTGGCAGAACTCGCTTGCTTTTCATAGAGGATTAATGTCATTATTGTTACCAAATAAGGGGGTCCACCGACTAACTGCAGCAGAGCCAAACGCTGAACATCAAGTTTTACAGTAGAGAAATTAAAGCAATTTATCGGTAAGGTGCCAAGCCAGCAAAAACAGAGCTAGCACTCAAAATCTGAACACCTTGATGGTATTTTAATCAAGAGGTTTTAGAGGCAGAGATTGAGGGTTAGGTATTAAGGGTGAAGCTGATTGGTTAGTTCTCAGGTAAGCGTCAGTGGTTTTCCTTAGTCTGATTAATTCAGTTCCTGATGTCATCTTGTCTGGTGCATTTGTCACTACTGTCGGGTGATCTAAATAAACCAAGATTTTGCAAGATGTCTTAGGATTGTGCATCAGTGACCTTTATCTTTAAAGTGAAAGGCAGAAATTAAACATTTTGTGACTATTATTGTTTAAGCTATCATTGTTTTGTGCTTACCTAGCTACATTTTTTTTTTTTAATTATCTCAAGCACTTTTAAACATTTTCCCTGGATCTTGCTTTACAAGCAGGCCTTTAGGACATGATTAATATACTTTCTTAATCTTTGGCTACAAACTCTGTGACAATCAAAGCAATTGAAACATTTAGTTAAAGCTCGTACCTATATTTCTAGACTCAGTGATCTAATACGCTAGCTAAACATGTTTACCGTTAACTGTGTTGTTTCAGTATGTGTCATTGAATGTAACCAGTTCTTTATTCCTCTGGCCCCACAATAGAGAAGCACACTTCTTTAAGATAATTTTTTCAGTGTTAATATGTCACCTTGATTTCAACCTGGAAATACTAAAGTACACTAAATTCTGGTGCCCTGAAAAGATCAAGGAATTCCTGCACTGCATTACCACAGACCAGCTGGGGCTGCACTCGTCCAAGACTTGCTTTTGGGTCAATGTCAGTCACTGAACCCTAAACCCATGCCTTTTGAGGAAAACCCAATACTCCAGTTTGCAATGATATTGATGCTTTTCAACTTACTTCAGAGCCAGGAAAGATAGGGCTCTTTATAAAATAGTTTACAGATTCATTGGTGTATTATATATAGTGATACCTGAAGCTTTTAAAAAATCCTTTTTAAAATTGTACAAGGCTGTGCCTTTATATGGAGCAAAGCTGCAAAAGCCATCTTTTCTGATTTATTAGAGACTGACAACTTCTTTTAGAATCATCGGTGGACTTTGCATCCAGCAGAATATACTGCCTGTTATCTCTACTAAGTGATCTGATTAAAGCACTGGAGGATCTAAACTTTCAAATGTCACGATGAAAGGACCCAAACGCCCTTATAGCTTACTCCCAGAAATAGAACTTATCAAAGCCATTGCTAGAACAAATGTAGACTCTTGTTTCTTTCTCATCCTGTTTTTCTGCTTTCACCAATTCTTTAGTATGGCATGTGTGTGTGTGGGAAATCACTCTCCTCCTCCTGAAGGGGTCCAGATCTTTTCAGAAGGGGCATGCCTTCCATCAATTCACTCATATTTAAGAATTGCATTCATGAATGATTAACACTCCAATTTTCTCCTGTCCTGTAGAAACCATTCCTGTGATTTTGGAAATGTTCTGATAAATTTGGGTTAGAAAAACTAACAGGTAGAATGGAAGCTTAATGATAGCAGAGATTTTTGTTTCGTTACTTGAAATATCCTCAGCACTTAGAACAGTGTCAGGCACAGAATAAGTGTTTAAAATATTTGTTAAAAAATAAAAGAATGAATGATTGAAGATGCAACTGTATTGGACATTAAGTTCTGGAGAGTAGAGGAGCTATTGGACAAGCAGATGCTTGTATACCAATGTTCATAGTAGCATTTTTTACAGTAGCCAAAAGATGGAAGCAATGTTCACCAACAGATGAGTGAATAAACAAAATGTGTCATACCTACAATGGAAAATTATTCAGTCTTTTAAAGGAATGAATTTCTGTTACATGCCGTAAGATAGATGAACCTTGAAAACATTATGCTAAGTGAAATAAGCTATAAACAAAACATGTTATGTAATTCCATTTATATGAGGTAGAGTAGACAAATTCATAGAGACAGAAAGCAAATGATAGAGGTTACCAGGATCTGAGGAAGGGGAAATGGAGAGTTATTGAGTACAGATTTTTCATTTGGAATAATGAAAAATTTCTGGGAATGGATAGTGGTGATGGTTGCACAACGTTGTGAAAATACTTAATGCCACTAAATTGTATACTTAGAGACGGTCAAATGGTAAATTTTGTGTTATGCTTATTTTGCAACAATTAATAAACAACTACAAAACCTGACATTTTAATATGCCCAGGAAGCAAAGGAAATCCTTTTTTTCTTTGACTCTTCCTCTGTCCATGGTACAGATGACTTAGGCACCAAAGCAATGGCTCAGATTCAAGCCCCACCAGTTAATCTCTGAGTTCCAGTTTTCTCATTGGTAAAATGGAGGTGATAGAAGTACCGGATTATTATGACGTGAGAATAAAAGTTATCATGGTTGTAAAATGCTTTAGCACTGTTTCTGATACCTGGTAGGTGGGCAATAAATGGTCCATCCATATCTCTCCTACTCTTTCCCCCATCCCCATATCCTCAACATCCTCTTACAACTCTTTAATTTTTTTCTCCCATTTTACAAAATTTGGTTTCCTGATCCAGGGCCTAGATCTCTAATAGATGATCTTCTCCCCGGCTGGGCTCAGGGAAGAGTTCCCAAAGAGAAAGCAGTTCCTGGTCCAGGTTATGTTTTGAAAACTTTCTGTGTAGCTATTTCAAAAGAGCTCATGTTCCTTTTGTTGTGCCTCTGGCATCGCATTCCTTAATGTAAGGAATTCAGAGTCAAATCTGTGTCTTGGACCATCACCTTATCTCTCTTAGACTAAAGCATAAGAAATTTTCTCAACTCTATAGGTTGATGCTATTGGAGCCCTTGCTTCTCTCTATCTTTTCTTTTTATGAAAAGATTACATAGGCATAGTTTTAAAAGTCAAAAAGTTCTAAAATGATTATAATGAAAAACAGTGGTCTCCTCCCTTAATCCTAATCCTAGACACTCGGGGACAGGGAC
>NW_011889082.1:2346371-2352056 GCF_000151845.1 Pteropus vampyrus
AAAAAAAAAAAGAGCTTGGATGTGTGAAAATGTGTTTATCCCCACATTTGATGAAAACTTAAGTATAGAATTCTAAGTTAAACTAATCTTTCTCCAAAATATTAAAGCCATTATTAAGTTTTATTCTAGTGTCTGGCATTGTTGAGAAGTTCAATGACATCATGATGTCAGATCTTTTATTTGTGACCTATTTTTTGTCCAGAAATATTTATGATCTTTTGTCCACAGTTTTCTAAAATGTTGTGGCGATGTGTTGTGGTGTGTGTGTATGGGGTGGGGCGTTTACTGTGCCGGATCTTCAGATTGCCCTTTCTACATGGAAACTCGTGTCTTTCTCTTTGAGTAAATACTTATGTTATTTTTTTGATAATATTCTTCATTATCTCTGAACTCTCTTTCTGGAACTCTCTCTTTGAGTTTTGGATCTCCTAGACTGATCCTCTAGTCGTCCTGTATTTTTATTTCCTATTTTCTCCTATTTGTCTTTTTTCTATTTTTTAGAAAATATTTTCAACTTTATCTTTGAGTCCTTCTATGAATCTTTTTATTTGGTCATAGTATTTAACTTCCAAGAGCTTTTCCTTATTCTCTGAATGTTCCTTTTTATACTACCTTGTTCTTATTTTATACATGCAATATCTTTTGTCTTATAACTATGAATTATAGAGATATGTTGGACAATTTCTTCTTTTTTTCTCCATTTGACACTTTCTTCTGAAATTTTTCTTTCCCTCTTTAGTCAATTTTTCTTGGTGGGATATTTTTCTAAAAATTTGGGTGATCTTTGGCAGTTCGTTCATACTTAAGAGTAAGGGACTAAAATATTAATCAAAACTCTGTGGCATGAGCAGGATGTGTTCACTGGTGATTTTCCCTATCCATGATTTGGTCCAGGATCTGGCCATTTTTAGAGGGAATTCCAAAATTGGTAACTCTAGATCTTTTTTCTTGGTCAAATTTAAACCTCCAAATTTTTGTGCGTGTAGAGACAGGAATATAAATCTGGCTGAATTATCCTGGGAACTAAAAGAGTTGGGAATCTTAAAATGGACAATATTGACTTCCAACTTTATTGCCCTGTTTTCATCCAAAATCCTTCTAGTTTATTCCTTCCAGAGTATAAACTTTCAGATTTCTGTCAGAATTAGGGAGAGAGTCATCTGTGCTATGAAGAAAATCTCAGGAGTTTCTTTTTGTTATATGAGTCAGAGGAGGTAGAAATATTCTTTAAAATCCTGAATTTAGTAAAATCGGATCCATATTAAACCCCATGAATAGGGACAAAGAATTAAATTGTGGCACAGCCATATCATAACATATTTTATACCCTATAAAAATCACAATTTAAACAAATATATTACATAGGAAAATGGTCATAATGCATGGCTAAGTGAAAAAAATATAGGCTATAAGATGTGTGTAACATCATAGTGTTCTTATTAAAACAAAATCCAAAACTTTCTCACTATATACTTTTTCTATCAATAAATATTTCAGTAATAAGAGGAGAAATGTGTTAAGATAATCCAGGGGATAGATCTCTAAAAATAAAACTAAAAAGTTGTCTCTTCAAGTTTTTGTCCCATCTAATACAGACACCAGGAAATAGTTTTCCCAATCATTTTGGCTATTTTCTACTTCTAATCTTTTAATTTGTATGACTCATACATGCTTTTGCGTGACTATTTGGCCAAATTAGGAAGTGGGGTACAATCCCTATGACACCAGTTATTCCGTACTCTGTAGCAACTATCTCTGGCATGTACTCAGGAAACATAAGGACCCTGGGTCTGGTAGTCATATGAATGAAAAATGAAAGAGAGCAAGCTGCAAAAATATTTGGAAAAAAATAGCATTTTTGTTTTATTTCTGACCTCAGAAGGAATGTTTCTCATGTATTTCACCAAGTTTGAAAACGGCTGTTGGTTTAAGATTGCCATGTATTTTTATCATTTTAAAGAAGTGTCCTTCTAGACCTGGTTTTGAAAGAATTTTTATTAAAAAATGCTTAATGAATTTTATACAATGCCCTTGGGGCATTTTTAAATTATAATATACCACATTATATTGCTTAATATTAAATTATTCTAACATAGTTTGAGAATTGTGACTTGGCTATGATGAATTATGCCCTTTACAATATCATTGAATTTGATTTTCTAACATTTGGTTTGGAATATTTTTTCATGTGTGTTCATAAGAGATGATCTGTAGGGGTGTGTGTGAGTGTGATTGTATATTTGTGTGCATGCACACAAATTATCATTGTCAAGTGTGGAACTGGATAATTCTAGCTAAAAGCAGAGCATCAGATATATAGACAGAAACTGATAGAACTTCAAAGAGCAATAGACAAATCCAAAGTTATAGTTAGAGATTTCAGTACCTCTCAACCATTGATAAAACAAGTAGACAAAATATCTGCAAGGATGTAGAAAATTTGAACAATACTATCAACCAATTTGACCTTACTGGCATTTATGGAACACTCTACTTTTATGCTTTTATATATTGAGACAATCATGTTTTTCTTTTTAATCTATTAATATCATAAATTATGTTGATTTATTTTCAGATGTTAAACCAACTCTGCATCTTTAAGATAAACCCTGTGTGATTATGACGTATTATCCTTTTTATATATTGTCAAGTTTGATTTGCTAATATTTTGTTAAGAATTTTTACATTAATAATCATGAAGGGTATTGATCTATTTCTTTTCTGGTAATATCTGTCTGGTTCTGGTATCCAAGTCTCTTGAAATGAGTTAAAAAAGATTCCTTCCTCTTCAGTTTTCTTGAAGAGATTTGGTAGAAATGGTATTATGTTTTCTTAAATGTTTGGTGGGATTCACTGGAAGTCCTCCATCTGGAGGGCCTCGAATGCCAGGCTTAAGAGCTTCGCCTTTGCTCTGAAACCATTGTTGCTTTTTATGGTAAAAAAAATTATGTTTGCAGAGTGTGTTTGGGGAAGATGAATCTAGAAGCTGTGGGCAGGAGATATGTGGGCAGTGGAGGCCTCGATATAAGCACCAGGAAGAACGTTATATTCTAATTTCCAAAATTCCTGCAGATAATGCTTCATTCAGTCTTTCACAGACTTGAGGGAATTCCCCTCAAGAAAGGAAACTGACTCCATTTGATGAAAGCTACAAATAGGCTGGAAGATGCCTTTTCTTTAGGAGAGACTATAAGAGGATGGGGGGTGGCTGCAACTATTGTCATTGAAAAACTACTCTTGGTGCCCAGGGTTTCCAGTTCAGCTAAATAAATCTACCCTGGCTTGACACTTGCTTCATGATGTGCCAAGATCAGAGTTAGGCTGCAGCATTTTTAAGTGACTGGAATTTCTTTTAAAGGAAAGTGGTTATTTGAGAGGTTTTTTTTGTGTGTGTGTGTGTGTGTGTTTTTTTTTTTTATCTTTACAAGTTAAAGAATCATAAAAGAAACACAAATATTTAGGATTTGTTCATAATGCAACTCTGTAAAGTTGCTGCCTCCCCATAACACTGGAAATTTGTCATTTTGAACCAGCACCAACTCTTGTTCTGGGCTTGGTAGTCTACATATCTCCTACACGGTCTAATATTTTTTAAGAACAATATTGCAATTTAATTTTCTGGTTGCGGCAGCCACTTTCAATGAGTTTCACTTTATTTCATCAGCTCTCAGGTTAGGATAGGCCCATGCCAACTGAAAAACTTAGTAACTCAAACTGCAAAAAATAACAACATGGATTTGTTTTCAAACTAAAACAGCCATATATTACAAGCTCATGAGTGAAAATATTTCCCAAAATGTATATTTTATGAGAATGTCTTTCAGCATTTTCATTGGTGCTGCAACTCAAACAATGCTTATGTATTAATAAAGCCAGCACACCTTTCTAATGTAATGTGCTGCTGCGAGAGAGGCACTGTTCACATCAGTGGAAAATTCAACAGATTAGGGAATGACTTTTACTTGGCATCAGTGTGAAAGACTTGGCATTGTCAATATGGGCGGTGTTATTTTAAACACAGAACATCCTGCACAGTGATTTTCATTGTAAACCTAAAGTCTGTGATCTCAAGCTTCAATAAAATTTCTTCCTTGGAAGTGAACCTGAAAAATGTAAAGGCAAACATCTTTCAAACAGCCCTGAAAGAAAAACAAACAAACAAACAAACAACGAAATGACCTTTGGATAGTACACATCTGTTATCCCATCTGGTCCTAAAAACTATGTGAAGTGACTAAGTCAAATTTTCTTATTGACCCATTTTTACAGATGAGGAAATGGAGGTTTGGAGCGGAAGAGAATTTACCAGGATTATAAAGCATGTAAGTGGCAAAACTAAGATCGAAATTTAAATCTCTTAATTCTGATTCCCATGCTTTCACCATTATGGCACGCTGCCTCTCTGGAGTCAAAATATGGGTATGGTGATTAAGTGATTTCTGATTTGCAGAACTCAAAATACACACACCTAGTATGTAACACAGGGCAAGCCAATATTACACCCTGGGAGTTGAATATAAACTCTCAAATGTCACAGTTCTATAGAGAGAGAATTATGTTTTTCTATAAAATAAGACATCAATTCTGTGCATTAACATACTGTCTTGATGGTATCTCAGAGAATTTATGTGTAGAATCTTAAGGGAAAGGAGATAGTCTTGGAAAATGTAAATTTATTTAAATGTATACATCAGAGACTCCTACCTGGGATCTGGACCTTTTTAGATTCCGTAGGCAACAGGACATACAGGAATCCTTGAAGTTCAATGCAAAAGTTTGTGAGTATGTATGTTTTTTCAGGGATGATTCTTTGGTTTCATCAGACTGGTAGAGTGGTCTCTTTCTTGATGAACTCTCACCCTGATGGACACAAAAACATTTCTTCCTTTCCCTCATCAAGGCAGCCCCCAAAGATTTCTCCATCTCCTGAGCTTTCAGATCTTATTGTCTGCTTGCTACATTAATTGGCATCCATTGAGCAAGGCTTTGCCTTGTTACTTAACTGTATCCATAAATAAAAGGGACCACCCCAGTCATCTATTTCAGAGTACCCAGAACCCTCCTATGTATGCGGTAGGTGCTTAATTAATCACTGATTTATGAATCTTGGCTTTCAATGCTGTGATAACTAAGTTAAATTCTATTATTTACTCATTTTACAGATGAAGAAATGGAGGCTTGGAGATGGAAGAGAATTTACCAGAATTATAAAGCAAGTAAGTGACAAAACTAAGACTGGAACTCCTATCTCTTAATCCTTATCATAGAACTCATGAAGGCTTGTGGGATCAAGCCCTTTTGAAGCCATGCTATGTAAAGTACTTAGGTGGCAAATTAATTGTAAACACGAAAATGAAGTAATAGGTGGTATTATCAAATTATAGGGTAATTTTAAAAATAATCTCAGCAGTATATAGTAACCAGGATAGTGTTACCTTTGGCTGCTCATTCCCTTGGTTGGTTATGTGTTTATTTCAAACATGGTTCTATTGGCTCTAAGAATGTTCTGTGCGAGTACCTTATTTGGATGGCCATGTCTCAAATGATGTTAACCAGCACAACAAATTACGATGTTCCCTCATGGAACACTCAATAATTTTTGCTGTTTCAAAATATGTCTACCCTCAAGGATGTAAGATTTGCCGTAATGGTATGTATGCAAAAGATAGCTTTGTGCTCTCTGAA
>NW_011889082.1:2352106-2376153 GCF_000151845.1 Pteropus vampyrus
TCCTTATCATAGAACTCATGAAGGCTTGTGGGATCAAGCCCTTTTGAAGCCATGCTATGTAAAGTACTTAGGTGGCAAATTAATTGTAAACACGAAAATGAAGTAATAGGTGGTATTATCAAATTATAGGGTAATTTTAAAAATAATCTCAGCAGTATATAGTAACCAGGATAGTGTTACCTTTGGCTGCTTATTCCCTTGGTTGGTTATGTGTTTATTTCAAACATGGTTCTATTGGCTCTAAGAATGTTCTGTGCGAGTACCTTATTTGGATGGCCATGTCTCAAATGATGTTAACCAGCACAACAAATTACGATGTTCCCTCATGGAACACTCAATAATTTTTGCTGTTTCAAAATATGTCTACCCTCAAGGATGTAAGATTTGCCGTAATGGTATGTATGCAAAAGATAGCTTTGTGCTCTCTGAAGTACTCCACAAAAGGACCTCCAAATTGTGTGGGGCATCAATTAATAGCAAATAACCTCTCAAGAGGACTGAGCTCAAGGAACAATGCTCAGCTGGAGGTGTAAGCTCTGTATGCTTGTTTACAAAATATTGCTTGCATTCATGGGATCAATTTGTTTAACAAATAGTATTTACACATCTAAAAAATGCCCAACTTTGTGCCATACCCTGGAGGTTGGGGGACACAAGGGGGACCAAGACCAAATGTACATTAGAGAGATTTAAATTTCATTCAGTCAGGAAGCTTCACACATAAAAAAGGATAATCTCAAAATAAAAATGTGCATAATATTATAGAATTACATGCTAAGTAGACAAGAGACACACGACCCATACCGGAGAAACAGGGAAGGCTTCTTGGAGGTGGTGATATGTGAACCAAGTCTTAAATAGAGTAAGAGCCAAATGAGAAAGATGGGAAGAGCACGAGCAAAGGCACAGCTGTGTGTAGGAGGCAGCAGTATGCGAAAGGAAGGAGGGATTACAAACAGTTGAGCATTACCAGAGCATGGGGTTTGGGCCGCGGAACTGAAGGGTATAGAACTGAGTAGCAGGAATCAGGTCATGGTGGTCTTGAGCCTGAGCCTAAGGACCTTAGCTTTCATTCTGTGGGCAACAAGAAGTCATCTAAGATAGGGAGTGACACTGTCACATTTGCACTTTGAAAAGATGATTGTGCCAAAAGTTCAGAAATAGCCAAAGTAAAATCAATGAATCACTTAAGCAGTAATTGAGAAAAACATTGTGCACACACCAAAAAGAATGTTTGCAAACCAGGAACGCTCAAACTAAGACATGGAATGAGGCTCAGGGGTGTACTCTTCTTATATAGTGAAAAAGTGTTTTTACGGTGACTGGTAATTAAGCTAAATTAATGACTAAACTGTTTTTGTCTGCTCAGGGAAGTTTCAAGGCTGGTCTCTGTTTGCTTTTGATTTTAACAGTGCTATAGTTTGAAATACTCTCAGCTCCTACAATCCATTGTTATAATAAATTCTGCACACAGTCTAGTAAAATCCTGGGTACATGCCATCTAAAAGCCACCAGATCCCACCTAATAAATTTACAATTTGTGACATCGTCTGGAGTCATTCTGCCCCTTACGTTCCAGAATATATGAGCTTGAACTTCCAATTTCACATCCTGTAGGAAGTCCATTGTCCTAGCTGAGGAGGTCTGAATCCCTGGGGTGCTCCTGCTCCCTGGGTCTAAGCTTTTGCAGCTCTATTGAGTTAGTTTAGTTCAGTTAATGGATTGTCCTGAAGGTTCTTCCCTGTTCTGCCGCCATGTCAACTCAGATCTAGGACTGGGCTCCTTTCTCAGACTTTCATCAACACTCACTCACACACTTTACTGAAGAACTGGAGAGGTGAAAAGCTTTACAGTGAAGAAAATGTCAGCAGTTCAGAATTGTATGTTAGTTGTTCTTGTTGTCTGTTGTTCTGAGCCACAAAGGTCAACTGCACACCATGTTGCTCCACCCTCTTCACTTTGTTGCCTGGCAGCAAGTCCTCCCCACCCCATCCCACCCCCCACCAGAGGGCTCCTCACAGAACGCAGAGCGATTCAGCAGTCTACTCGTTAATCTACTCCTCAAACTCAAACCTCCTTTGGCAAACCCAAAGATTTTTCCATCTCTTGTAGCAATATAGAAATTTCCTTCACCAGGACATTCCCAGGCCCTCCTGCCGGGGCAAAAGAAGCTACAATTAGTTTTGGTTTTAAATAATGTTTTTTTTGTTTTTGTTTTTTATTCTTTTATCCCATTTTCACTGGATTTCTGAGAGAACTTGAGATTCTGTGCAAGCTGGTATGCCACTTTGGGTGAATCAGCACTATGAATTAGGCCTATTGAAATCTTATCTGTCTCATAATGGAGAAAGTTCAAGGAGTGCTGGGAACACGGTGCCTACAGGGGACAGGGAAGCAAGGGAGAGCAGCTCATGGTCTCTCTTCTCGTGCTCGTCCTTTCTGGAGGTTACCGGATTTGGATCCTAGGATATATAGGAGGTTGGTTTTCTTTTCTAAATAGAAATAGATACTGGGGCTAATGTCTGGGAAGAGGCTGTTTCCTGTTTCAAAGCCGTTTGTTAATATTTGGCTTCTATTCTGTGACATACATGGATGGCCTTCAGAAACTTACCTCACTTCTTAACGCAGTAAAAAAAAAAAAATCCTTTCTTGAAATTTTGGGTCCTAGAAGACTCTTGTTTTCCAAAACAGTGTCTTTTTCTGCTTTTTATACTAAAGGCTCACAAGCTGTTGCTGAATTTCTAGACTTTTTTAATGAGAGTAATTGTTATTACTCTAATTGTGGGTGACAACACATTTTCTGATGAATGGGGTCTCCTTGCTGGGTAACTTTAGGTAGATATTTTCTTCTTCCCCAATTGGGGCCTGTTATCAACTCTTCCAGACAGATATCCAAATCAGTGACCTTGGGGTCCACTTTAACTCAGAAATACCAGGATCCTAAAATTTAGGGGGTAAAGTAGTTATGATGATTCTCTAATGCCTTTAGGGACCAGGCAGGTAACAGGGAAAATTAACAGCAGATGGCTAGATGGAAAATGCTGGATCCTATTTAAAGTTATTACATTAAAAAAAATAATTGTGCTTTCCATAGAAAGCATGCTTTTAGAGTACATTACTCAAGAGCTAGCACAGAACTCTGACCAAAATGACCCTGAGAAGAGATGCGTCTAGAAGGTAGGAAGGGACTCCCTTTGATTTTTGAATGGTTAAAACTTGTATTTCTGTGGACTGCATTTATGCTCCAGGCTCTTCTTCTAGATTCAGATTCCTTCATGAGGGAGGAGAAGCGAGGCTTTCCTTCCAGCTTCCCTGCAGCCTTTTTGAGTTTTCCTACTAACAGGTTCTGCCTGTCATCCTTGCCCAGTCAGGGGGGCAGCCAAACCGACATCCCACAAGCAAAGAACACACCTCAGAGAGGAACCAGCTAGATTTTCTCAGACTGGGGACTATCTTTCACGGCACATTCTCCACTCCAGGAGCACAGCCTATGCACATACTCCTCTTCACATGATTTGAGTAGAGCTTTCTTCCATCCCCACCAGCCCAGCCCAAGTCGGCTACCTGCCCTGTGGCCATAGTGTCCTAATGTATCTCCCTGTTTTCACCTTTGCCTTCTTGCAGTCTAGTCTCAGCAAAACAGCCAGCATGATCCTTTACAATGAGATGCCATTCTGCTGTTCCCAAACCTTCTCAAGTTGTCCCATCATTTAAAACCCTAAATCTTAGCCACAGCCTTTGATGTCTACATTGCTTAGTCTTTGCTGCTCCCTTCTCTTCTCCCTCTTTGCCTTGGCCACCTCCAGCTATGTGGCTGCCTTGCTTTTTCGTTGATGAATCAAGCATGCTCCTGCCTTGGACGTCTGCCTCTGCTCCGTCCTCAGTGGGCTCTTTCCCACACTTCCTCCAAGTTCTCTGCTCATGTCATCTCCATGGAGAACAAATTTAACTACTGTCTCTAATATAGCACATTCTATCATTCTCTATCACGTAATCTGGTTTTTCATTGGAGCTCTTATCACTACTTGCCATGTTAAATGTCTTCTGTGCCTGACTCCCAGCTAAAATGAGCACGTGAGGAACAAGGCAGGGCTTTGACCTGTCTTGTTCTCCACTTGTTTCCCCAGAATCCAGAACAAAGCCTGGCACATAGGAGGTGTTGAACAAATGAATGAAATAAGAACAAAACATTTGGTGTGTATGTGTGAGTGTGTGTCTAAGTGTAGGGGTAGTAGCTTTTGAAGGGGCCGATCCATATACATCCTTCCTCAATTTCATTAAATGTTCAAAATCTTTTTGCATTTTCCCCTGATGTTCAACATAGGACATGCCAATTATAAAACTGTGTTAGAACTTTTAAAAAACTGTCACTGTAAGTGCTCTGTGGCCTGAGAAGGAATGCCAATTGTTATCTAGTTACCTAAAATCATACTCTAGCATTTATAGGCTCTTTTCAAGCAATCATAATGCTATTCAATTGGGGTCAGGTAAAAAGGCAAATTTGCTTTTAGTTTTAAAGAACTAATCCGCAGCAAATTTTAAATGAAAATAGGTGAATTTAAGTACATATAAATGGCTATGGGTTGAAAACAATCTCTGGCTTCAGTTAACCAGTAGGCAAGAAATGCCTCTGAACTACAGACTCCAGGATTCACTAAATGTTCAGGAAATTAGCATTCTCCAACATTTCCTAGATTATGAGCTCATCACATTTGCTGAGCACAGTAAATTCAAAGAGAGTGTTAACCTCACCTGCTGGAGTGGTACAAAGTTTAGTGTTTTCTTCTCCCACTGATTAAACAGATCTCTCTGTGTAATTGGTGGACTTAAGCCAGTCACCTGTGCTCTTAAATCAGAAGAGGGTCACACACGAGAGGCTTTCTGTGAAGCTTAAAGGTGCAAGATGATTAATCTTGATTTCTTGGAGTAAAAAAAAAAAAAAAATCACCAAGTGCTAGCATTTCAAGGGGGATCTAAGAAGAAACATTTGCAGGAGGGATTTATTTGTGCCCCAGATCTCCAAAGGAGCACAAATAAAGAATTTTAACTCCTAAAAAAATTAATCATGATTTTTTGGGGTACTAGTGAGGGAACTAGTAAGTATCATTTGAGTAAAGCACTCATATGTGTTGCCTCTCTCATGAGAACCCTATATGCGTAGGTGTTATGATTTTCAAAGGAGGGCAGAGTTGGATGATAAGTAACTTACCTGTGGCCACGGCTAGTTAAGTGGTGGAGAAAACATCCAAACTTATATTCACTGCAAAGCTGGTATTCGTGAGGTATTTCACTCATTAAGTGAATCCTTAAATTCATTAAGAACTCACGGTTGAGCTTTAAAAGGTTTTTTTTTTTTTATAGTTTCTCTTTTCTTTAATTTACTTATTTTCCTCCCACTTTATTTTTCATTCCCTGAGCCAATTTCAAGATTTAGCACCCCATTTAATTCAGACAATTGGGGGCCATTGCTTGGGGAAAGCTTCAGCTGGAATATCTTTAAGGGTCACAAAAATGTAGCCTTATTGTAAGTGAATTTCAACACAGACCACTGATGAAGGGAAGGTATCAAAATGATTTTACTTGCTTGTGAAGGCCCATCTTGTCCTGCCACCTTGGGGCATCCTCACATTCTCCTATTCTCCATCACCCACAGGGAGGAAGCTCTGGACTAACATTCCTTAGTAATTGTAGCCTTGATCTTCATTCCTTTCGTGGGAGGAGTGGAAAGGGGGAGTTTGAGAGGGTGACACAGTGGCTGCCCATGGTGAGGCACTAACTTTTCTTCTAAGTATGGCGAGATTTGGGACATCTCTCCTTCTGTCAGCTTGATGAGTCCAGATCTGTGTAGCCCTAGTCCTTTCCCAGAAAAGGGTGACTGAGCCATCTTCAGTGATTCAGAAGGGAGAAAAGGAGAAAGATTTGAGTAAAAGATTTTTTAAAAGTTCTCTAAGAAAAGGAAAAGCTCACAACAATTATCTCAAAAATAAACTTTTATTTAAATTAAATGTACAGTTCATTAATAAAAGAAAAATGTTTATAAATCAACAGGACTGGATACATTCCAACAAATGCCTCTAGAGTTCTGAAGATGCTGAGCGTGATAGCTTGGTTGCACGCTCTGGACTCCAGAGACATTACGTAATCTTAAATCACATTCTGGTTTCAAGTGACTTTTTAAAAAGGGCAGGATAGTTTTTTCAAAGCCAGTCATTGTGTTCAAAGATTTTTTTACTCCCTGTGCCTATGTGTAAATTGAGAAATACCCAGGTCTCAGGGGGTAGATTCCAGAATATCTAAAATCCGGTCCTGAAGTTATAGCATCATCACTCAGCTGAAACAAGTCACAGTTCTTCCTGTCTTCTTGGGCAAATCTCTCTTTAGGAGAGCCTTAAAATTTAAGATTTGTTGTATTATAGCTTGTTTTCCCCAATATCTTTATGTGCAGGAATGATGTTGCATGTCAACAGATTCCTTTAGGGAACCTCTATTTTCTACTTTGCAATCCAATAATCTATTTCTGCTTCACATAGATGGCAAAGGAAAATAATTCTGGAACTTCTGGCATCTTTTAAGCATAACACATAACCAACAGTTATTTGCTAACCTGACGTAGTAATGCTAGCCTTGTACTTCCAGCACACTGCCATATTGGAAGCCAGTCATTATGGGCACTGAGACACCTAAGGAACTGCTGAAGCATCCTAAGGTTAGCAGTAAAGGGGACTCAGCAAATAGAAAACATGACATCCAACTTAACCTTTACACAGTACACCTCCTTTTCTGAGAGGAGATGGCAGTATGCACATTGAGTTTGGAGTCACAGGTTATTTGTAGCCTCAGTTTTCACATTGGAGATAATACTTACCTATTCAGGTCGTTCTGAAAATCAAATAAAATAACGAGAGCATTTATTTTTCACATTATTAAACATATGGTAAGAAGTTAAGGGAGATTCAAATGCGTTAGCTGCCATTCAGACAGTGCAGGCCCCCAAATATTTGTTTCCATGTCTTTGGCAGTACAATCAAACTGCTGAGGCAGGACCATAACAGCTAAGTTTCTGGGGTTTAAACCGTGCAACCTTTCAAGACTTTTTGACTGTATGAAGGTGATACCGCTACTTGAATTTTAGACAGGTGTTGTGGAAAACACTTGGGGCCAAGTCTAATGCATGTTACCCTCAGTAATGAGTCAAGTTACCTGTGTCTCACTGGTAAAGTCACTTATAAGTTTCTAGACTGTGCCACAATAAATACAAAGAGAGGCATATCATTGAGAGTGATATTTAGCAGTGACATTTGCTTTGTACCTACTAAATGCCAGACGCTGTGCTGAGAGCTTCTCACGCGTTCTCACTTAATCCTTATTGTGTCACAGGAGACATTCCTCATCATCTCCATTTAGAGAGGAGATTAGTAACTTGCCCACAATACCACACGCAAGACTGATGCAGAAGTTAGTGCTGTTACCTTCCTTGCTGCCAATCTAGATGACTTTTCCCTTAAGCACAGTGAAGGAAAAAACTTTATGATGTGTCACAGGGTCACCTGAAGAGCCCCCAACCCCCAACCTCAGCCTGTCTTACTCCTACCTCAGTGAGCATGGGTAGAAAGAGATTTATAGGGGGACTGGCAGTCAGTGGTCCCACCTTGTTCTGTTTCTCTGATGAGCCAGCCTCAAAAATGCTAAACAGATCCAGGAGACATGATAGACAGATGAAACATTACTGAAATCTATTTCTTAGTAGCTTATCTATGGACTCCCAAATTTCACATATAGGACCTCATTTCTAACTTATATTCAGCTTTTCATGTGTGAAAGTACACAGGAATAAGGAATGTATAGAGAAGGCTGATGACTCTTCACATGAAGCCATGTTGAGCTGGGAAGCTTCCATGCTTGATTTCAGAGAAACAAGTCCAAAGAAATAAGCCATTGTTTAATCTGTATATTCATCCCTCCTATATCTGGAAACAAGATACCTTTGAAGACTTTTTCTACTTTTACATATTCCTGAACTTGTATAGTTTAGGTTCATGCTATGGCTGAAACAGGGACATACCATTTTCAATTTTCCCAGAGAGTCCGGCTGAACACTTGGCTATGAAATTGAAGGGCTCAAATTCAGTGATCAAAATGAGTAGATTATATTCTTCATTCTTGAACCTAAATTATATAGCAAAATTGTATATGTTTTTTGTTTGTTTGTTTTGTTTTGTTTTGTTTTACGAGTTTCCCCACCATTAAAAGCAAGGATTCTAGCTACCATTTGGGTTCAAAATAATAAACTGTTTCACTAGGTAAGAATTCTAGGAAATTATTCCAGGATTACACCCCCAGCATCTTTTGGTGAGAGGTGAAAATAATTAAAAAATAGACTTATAGACTTTAGTTAAGTCTCCCATTTCTAAATGTTAACTGAAGAGGTAGTCCTTTAAATGCCTTTTGCTATTGAAAGCCTGTCTTCTCATTTTTGAGAAGGGTCATCTGATTTCTAAATATATGAGGAATAGAAACAAATGCCAAAATGGAAGCCTCGTTTTTGTTTTTAATTTTTTTTTTTTTTTTTTGCTTTGTGTTCATCAAGAATAGAATATCTAGGGCTTGGAAATGATACCAAGGCTTTAAGATAGCTATAAGAATGTTTTAAGGGAGGCGGCTGAACAACTGGCACTCTTTCTTGCCAAATCGATAGCTTGCAAAAGCCACTTAAAAATGTGGACTTGAGACTTGGCTGGATTTCTTTACAGGGGCCACAAATGTTTATTCAACTATCATCAATCTTAGTAGCAATTCCTAAAATCTCTGGAGGACCCACTTTCAGTGACTTTGTGAGACAGGCTGATTTAACTCGAAGCATCTTCCTTTAGTGTTTGATAAGCTTCATATTTTACCTCTTAATTCTTGTCTCCTACAGTAAACTCTAGAGACACAGCCAACTTATGCAGTATGTTTCACATAGGATTCTTATAGTTCTTATTTAGATACTGAAACCCAAGGCTCTAGTCCCTCATGAATTACTTATTAATGCTGAATTGACTGGCCACATAACTATTCTTATTTCAGTAGTTACTTTATTTCTTCAAAAGAGTTTGTTCCTCTTAAGTTAGAGTTTCTGTCCTTGGGTACTTACTGGGGAGGCAAGGTAAAAGAATGAGATGCTTTAGACTCTTTGAAGGTTAGAAATTGGGACCTAGAGCCTGAAGGAACACACTAAGAGCTGGAATCTAAGAGAAGATAATGGAAAATAATGCTTGATTTTTTTTTTCTTACAAATGATAAGAGCCTTATAGTTGAGGCTTATAGTTGACTAATACTCTATAATGCTTGTAATGAGGGAAGACACTGGTATCTTTAAGTTTCCTAGGAGAGAATTTCGTATTGCTTCAATTAAAAAAATTAATCAGTGGGTTTTGTATCACAGCAGGGTCAAAGTACCAGTCAACCAAATGGCCCTCAGAGTTGAAAAATGATGAATGCTAAACTATTAATCAAATAGGCACTTCAAACACCTCACGTTAGCAGGCCACATCTTGCTTACTGTAAGGACCATTTGAAGAGGAAGCAAGAGGTGAACAGCAGAGTCCTGCCTTCATGGCCACAGCCTTCTCCTTCTATATGGTTGACCTCTATACCTCCCACAAAAAAATGTCAACACCTATCCTTTAAATTTCATCCATTTGAGCAAAATGAAAAGAGTGTCTATTAAACAAGATGACAGAAGCAACTGCTTCATTTAGGACTAGTGATCTCTTTGTCTAAGGCCACAGGCAAGATGTCAACTGTCTTATTTATATTCCATAGGCAAGTGGAATAGGAGTCATCCACTGATCCATTTAACTACTCAACACATTTTCTCTTCACCTTTTTGCTACTGCATTGGTCATTTCATCTCCCAGAGAAACTGCTACACCTCTGCAGTTGACTCCCCACCTCAATTTGGACTTGGAGCATCTTCCCAGGGCTTCAAGTCTTATATCTTCCCTTGCTTGCTGGCATTCTGAGCTTTTAGAGAAAAGAAGTCATGGCTAATCTGATGGAAAACTTACTAAAGCCCTGTGCTACTTTTTCTTCCACCCAGATTCCTTATCTGCTCTTCATACTAAATGTTTCAGAAATTGTCCATAGAAGGAATCCATCCTATGCCAGCCAGACTGAAGAATTAGGAGATATTATAGATTCTTCATGAAGTCACATTAGAACGGTGGTTTTCAAACTCAAGTTTACATCAGAATCACTTGAATGGCTTGTGAGAACGAACATACTTTCTCGGGCCCCACCCCCAGAGTCTCTGATTCAGCAGGTCTGGGTCGGGGCCTGAGAATTTGCATTTTTAACAAGTTCCCAGGCAATGCAGATGTTAACCTTAACTCCACTGAGAACCACTGCTTTAGATTGTTCAAGAATGGAACTATTTTTTATCTTCTCCAGCTCTCTTCATGGTACTGTCCAGACTTGTAAAAGAAAGGCCTTTCCATGCCTTAGAAGGCACTTGTCCTCAAACTACATATAATGATAGAACATGAAAAACTGAGACTTCAATATGAAGAAGCAGAATTAATAGAAATTTCAACCTATGTTTCTAGATCAGGAAAACAAATTGAGAGAAGAAACTTTCCTCTAAGCAAGAAGAATTCTAAGTACAGGTTAACCTAGCTTCTTTTACAAAATAAATATTTGGGGAGCAAATATGAAGTGGTACCTTGTCCTTTTAATGCTTGGTTATAAGCCAAATTATAGCCTTAGTTGTACAACATCAAGATCCATATTTAGTTAGTACATACAACTTAAGCTGTTTATAGTTTTTCGTAGAGGAATAGGCACAAACCATGGTTAAGCTGCTTGGTTTAATTTTTAGCACTTGAAAAAAAAGTACAGTAGTTTGAACACTCAGTCTTTGCAAACCTCCATTGAGGTCAAAGATTTCATTCATACGTACAAAATTAGTTTACAAATTTTTTGGCAATTTCATCTTAGTAACCCGTTTTATCCTATTGCCATTGTCCCAACCATTGAAAAAGTTTACAATAATTTACATAGAAATATTTTCAAAGTGCTTAAGAATAGTGATTGTTCTCTGGGATATTTACAGATGGCCTATACAATGTATGTACAGGTGGTATACACTATAGCACAAGTTTAATTGCTGGAATATGGCTTTCTAGGGAAAGTGCATATTTGGCCAGAGGTGGCAATACTGTCTAGAAATTTAAGGGTTACAGATACTTGGTAACCACATCCAAAGCTGAAGTAGAATGTAGACAGGAATATTTATGAAAGTCATATAAAAATGGTCAAGTATACAAGCTTGATCCACACAGATATCTTGATGTTCTTCCAGGCTGGAGGAAGAGACTTCAGCTCCTGGCTCGGTTACCATTCCAAACAGATATTATTGGTTTAGACTCAAAGGTCGAGATTTGTCTCAGAAGTCAAGCTAGATCATCATCTGTGCTTACGACTGATATCTGTGGAAAAGAAAAGGTATGGAGTGAGCTTGGCGATCACTCACTGAAGCAACTCATCTCTAAAAGGGACCTTGCTTTCGAGTCAGTCATTCAGAGATCAAAGATGCATAGAAGGGGGGAAGTCAGTTCCAAAACAGATTCTTCATGAAGTCACATTAGTTGTGTCACTAAGGCATTTCAACTTGAATTCAACTGTATTTGCTTGGAAGGGAGAGGAAACAGTGTGGATCAATCCTGCCTGTTCTACTTAATGGTCTTAAGTTCTAGAGAAAAATGTGAAGACTCATGTTTGTCATAGATGGGCCACCATTCTTTGTTTCACCAGAGTGCTTGAGAGGGACTGCTCAGTACACGTTTAGTTCAGACTGTTCTCTAAGTGAAGGCCAAATATTCCAGTTGGGTTTCAACTGAAGAACAAGTGACTGACCCTACTGCTGACAGAAAAGTTAGT
Organism: Pteropus vampyrus; assembly: GCF_000151845.1. Taxonomy (NCBI): domain Eukaryota; kingdom Metazoa; phylum Chordata; class Mammalia; order Chiroptera; family Pteropodidae; genus Pteropus; species Pteropus vampyrus. The sequence continues at coordinate 2,364,026 of NW_011889082.1, forward strand.
TATACTAGGTGGGATAGGACACTTTCAAGCATTTGGTAAATTTGGACCAAAGAATCTTACGCAATACACTGACGTTAAGCCAATTCCCCTATACAGGATATGCTAATTTACTTTTAAGCATCCAGCAGGAAACCGATTTAACAGTTCAAAAAAGAGCTACTTGGTTCATTCAAATATTTACATATAATTTCTATAACCAAAAATACTTCAAATAGCGATGACCTTAAGTTGACTTACTTGTCATTCTTTCTGTACGGGGCAGATGCTTATCACCTGACTGGCTTGTATTCTAACAGGCTAGACTGTCTAATCTCCAGGTAGCAGACAAAGTATTTGGTGGCTCCATGATCCTAATGGCTCTTGAATTAGTGGTCTCCTTTTCACATACTCTTACTGCAAGCCATGGTGTGTAAAGACACAAATCTGACTTACTGCTGGGTACGTGTGTCCAACAGAAGCACTGTGTCTACCAATGTCTATTGACAAGTCCTCTTCGGTGGTCTTCAAGTACACAGGGTTGTCAAAGTTCATGCTTTTCATGTTCTTGTGTTGCCAGTTCCGCCACATCAAGTAGCCACCTACTGTTGCCATTGCTAAGAGCACTGAAAAAAGTTTGAAGGTAACTAAGCAAGGTCTAGTCTCAAAACACAGAAAAGAGATCATATTCATGAGTCCATGATTACTGACATTCATGTAAGTTTTATGAAGCTGGGATAAGGAGCTGGAAGCGAGTTAAGACCAGTGGTTAAATGTTATTCTATAGTCCGGTGCTGAACCCCACATATCCATCTGGGCAAGTGTATAGTTCTGGCCCCTCCCCAGGCTGACTGAATTAAAACTGCAGAAGCTTCTGGAGAGCTCTTCAAGTGGTCGCCCTTGGGCATTTGCTAAGCCTGGAATCCAGTAATTCAGGATGAAGAGGCCATTATATCATAGTGCCTTAGAATTCACATACCCAATAGTAGCTTTAGAGGTTCTCTCCAGGTTTGAAAATTAACTATTTTTAATTTATTCTCTATAAGTCTTATACCTTCTCAGGAAGGCACTTAAGCTTCGTAGAATTATATAGATTGCAAAGGGGAATAGAACAGTGTTCTTTACTTAAAGGGACTTATTGTGAAAGGGGATAAGCCAAACTAACAACTCTGAAGCAGAAAGCAACAACCACCTTTCGTGTAGTTGTTGAACATTCATCACTGCCAGTCACTGTGTGAAGGATACCACTGAAGAGAAACATATGGACTCTCATTTCAGTGTGCCGTGTTGGGGAGGGAGCGAATATAATTCAGCGTCACGAGCACTATGACAGCACAAGGGGCCATGGGAGGGGTATCTCGAGATAAACTATAAATGCTCATCTGGTATCTAAGAAGTTCGTTGGAGCCAGATATGTAGGAAATCTACTTACAAAGGGGAAGGATGGCCCAGGCAGCAGAAGTCCCTTTTGGAGGAACACTGACCTCTGATATTGCTGTAGTCACATTGATCCCTACAGGAGAATAAAAGGAATTAGTTTAGAAGGATCTCAATTTGGACTTGGAATTCTGTGTACCCATCCGGTGGAGAGCCTCATGCCCTTGTATTTATCACTGATGTTCAGGATCTGCTACAGTCATAGCAGGACACCTGGTCTAGAAGTATTTTAGAGTCACGCTGTTATGGCCATTTCACTACCATTTCTCTAACAGAAACCTCGATAAGTCAGGTCAGGCTAAGGTTTTCAGGTTCTAAGTCGTTGAAGTTGAAATGTAGGTTACCAGTAGGGGCAGAACTAGTAGTTAAAGGCTGCATTAATTATTTAAGCAATAGATACAAAGAGTGTGGCTGTTAGTTGAGATTAACAGTTTGCAGTACTGAACCCAATACCTCCAGGAACTAGTCCACTAGTTGATGAAATTTCTGTTGTCTTGGTATCTTTTGTCTCACTGTAAGTCACAGTAGTTGCAGTACCTGAATTATAAAAACCAAGAACCTGGTTAATGCCAAGGTTCCAGAGAGGCTGGCTGTTTAGTCCAGACAAGCCATGCGATAGGTTATTTTAACACCATGGAAAATAGACAAACCACTGCTGAACTAAGTTGCACAGTGAATGTGTCAAGACTGGGAGAAACATCAGACTTCAGGCAAGACCAGAGATATTGGAGACTTTGGGCAGGAGATTCAGCATTTGAAAATTGAGAATTCAAAAAGATGCACAGCCACACTTAATGACCCCCTCTAAGCAATGTCCTAGGCTCCAAAAGTTATAAGAAATGCTCTCAAAAACAGATCACCAGGCATACCAATCTTATTGCCAGGTTATCATGCAACTGCTTTCTCAGTAATTTGAGCTAGTCCCCGCAGGGATTCAGTATTAAGCTAATAAAAACCTCACAATATGAGTTCCTTGCTCACAACATGAAAGGTAAGAACAGAAGACTAAAATGCAAGTTTGATTTAAGCATGAGTTTAAGATAATGTCACCCATTGGGGCCATGGCCCTTTTAAAGCATAATTACAAACCTATCTTGTTGCAGGAAAATGCTAAGACTGTTTAATTATCTGCAAGTTGGCTAGCTCAGTGCTGTTATGGGACTAGCTGGTACAAATCAGTACGAGGCACACTGACACTTTGACGAAAGTGTCATCTGTAGACTCATCTCATGTTGAAATGAGTTAAAAGTCAATTCTGAAGTAACGACATGAACACCTGGCATGCAACAATAGCAGGTATGTTCTCAAATCTCAGAGTTAGTTAAAATTCTAAAATCCAGGCTAATTTTTATAGCTAGTGTCTTATTCTGTTGCCTGTTGTATGTCTTGCTTGAGGATGAAACATAAAAAGCCTTACTTTGGCACTCACGACCATTTTTCTCTAGATTGTACCCATTGGGACAGGAACAAGTGTATTTTGGAGAGTGATCGTTAATCTGTGGTGCTGGCAGGCATAAGTATTCACATCCTCCATTCTCCATGTCTTCTTCACACCAGTTTTTACCTGGTCAGAAACAAAGTGCTTTAGAATAGATATACCAGTGTCTGCTATATACATAAAACCCTGTTTTAGAACAGAACAAACGGACTCATGGACATTAAAAATAGACTAGTGGTTATCAGAGGGTAGGAGGGAGGAAGGAGGTAAATAGGGTAAAGGGGGTCAAATATGTGGTAGCATTAAAGAATTAAAAAAAAAAAAAGGTAAGCTAACAAAACAAAACAAAACCAAAAAACCCCTGTTTTAGGTTAAGAAAACATGAGTCTTTGTTCTCAAGGAACTTAAAATTGTCTACTCTGTCAAACCTTCAAGTTAAACCAATATTAACGAAGAATAAATATAAGGATACAGGCAGCATGCTCTCAGAACACCACAGATCCAAAGAAATTTCTTGGAAGCAGAATAAAAGTTATGCCTTAAACAGATGGGTGGTGAGGGAGCAGGTGGAGAAATGAGGTGAGTGACCAGAAGGCTCAGAGGAAGGAGATAAGCATGGTCTCCTGGCTTTGTCTTGTCTTGTTCCCGCAAAGTGGAAGGAATGAGCTCTAGGGAAATTTAAGGGTTTTACTTATTTATTTATACACATATACCATTCCCTTTTCCCAGTTCCCCTTCACCTGTTCAACCTTCCTCTCTCAAGCCTTCGTAGCCACCAATCTATTTCATATCTCTATAGTTTTCCCTTTTTCAGAATGTCATATAAATGCTGTTACATAGCATATGGTCTTTTCAAACTGTCTTCTTTCCTTTAGCAATGTGTCTTTAAAATTTATGAAGTGTATCTCATTGTGGCTTAGTCATTGTATTTTCCTAGTGACCAAGTGTTTTGAGCATCTTTTCCTGTACTTATTGGACATGTACAGCTTCCTTGGAGAAATGTCTATTCAAATCATTTACCCATTTTTAATTGGAATATTTGCTTTTTTGTTTTTGAGTAGTAAGAGTCCTTTATATATTCTGGATAATAGACTCATCGGCTTTATGATATACAAATATTTTCTCCCATTTTGGGGTGTTTTTTTCACTTTTTGATCATATATTTTGAATCAAAAAAAGTTGTAAAATTCTGGTGAAGTTCAATTTATTTATTCTGCCACTTGTGCTTTTGGTGTCATATATTAGAAACTATTGTTTAACCCAAAGCTATGAAAATTTACTCCTATGTTCTTGTCTTTTTTTTTTTTTTTTAATGAATGTGTTTCAAAGTCCTTCAAGAAACTAAGTGTGAGCATTCTGTCCTATGGGTTCTAAAGCTCAGTCTTTTTCAATCTTATGTCTCCAGGGCCTGAAACTATACTTGTCATGTAATAGACTTAAAAAAAATTATTCTCATCCTCCACCCTTCCTTTTTGGCAACCCTCAACTTGTTTTCTACATCTATGGGTCTGTTTCTGTTTTGATCATTCCCTTATTTTGTTTTTGTTTTTTAGATTCCACATAAAAGTGAAATCATATGGTATTTATCTTTCTCTGTCTAGCTTATTTCACTCAGCATAATACCCTCTAGGTCTATCCATGTTGTTGAAATGGAAAGATTTCATTCTTTTCTATTGCTGAATAATATCTATATATATCCCATTTATGTATATCTCATTTATATAATATATAAATAATTATATTTATATGTATATATCTTCTTTATCCATTCATCTATTGATGGACATCTAGGTTACTTCCACAGCTTAGCAACTACCAGTAATGCTGCAATGAACACAGGGTTGCACATATCTTTTTGAATTACTGTTATTTTTTCCTTCAGATAAATACCTAGAAGTAGAATTGCTAGATTGTACAGCAGCTCTACTTTTAAATTTTGAGGACTCTCCATACTGTTTTCCATTAGGCTGCACTAATTTACAATCCCACCAACAGTGCAGAAGGGTTCCCTTTTCTCTACATTCCGCTGATACTTGTTATTTGTTGATTTATTGATGATGGCCATTCTGACAGGTGAGAGGTGATAATCTCACTGTGGTTTTGATTTGCATTTCTCTGATTAGTGATGTTGAGCATCTTTTCATATGGCTGTTGGCTCCCTGTATATTATCTTGGGAAAAATGTCTATTCAGGTCCTTTGCCCATTTTTTTAAATGGCATGTTTCCCTTTTTGCTGTTAAGTTGTATGAGTTCTTTATATATTTTGGAGATTCACCCTGATTGGATGTATCATTTGCAAATATCTTCTCCCATTCACTAGATTGTCTCTTAGTTTTGTCAATGGTTTCCTTCACTGTGCAAAACCTTTTTAGTTTGATGTTAAGGGTTTCATTTAGATAGAACCAGTAAAGTATTTTGAGTGGGAGGCAATATGACCAGATATGTTTGAGGATCTACACAAGCCTATATAAGGTGTATCATGAGGGGTATCATGAAGGAAGGGAAGTTTGTGGCTACTTTAGAGGCTAGTGCAGTAGTTTTAGCAAGGCCAAGGGGATGTGGAAAAGACTGAAATAAAAGACTGAAAACGAAGTGTTGGGAGAGAAGATGAGAACTGAAGTTCTGAAGCTCTTTCACTAGGAAGTCAGAAATAGAATACACCAAATACCAGGTTTAAAGTGTTTGAGGTAGGGTACAGGAGGGAAAAGTTCCACTTTAGAGCAAGTTGAGTGGCTAGAGAGCTACTGATACCCAGTAGGTATGGTGTCATCCTGCTGCCCTTAAAGTAGCCACAAAGGGCTGTGCTTCCCCACGTTACCTGTTGGCTGTACAAGTTCATGATAGACAATGATGTCTTGGGCATCATTAAGGTTGTTAACTAGAGTGGCCAGCTCCGACCCAGTGAATTTATTGGCACCATAGACTGCTTCATTTTCCCCATCTATCCAGTAGACACGGTCCTAAAACAGAACCACCAAATTAGCACATACACATACGATGAACACAAGTCACTATCTAAGGTCATTATTATTTACTGGCGATTTTAATGGACTAAGTCTATTTAAGGCCGTCTGGGACATTGGATGTAAAACTGTAAGACGAGCAAGTTCTGATTTCTTAAAGTGAGGCAAGGCATCTGTATCTAACTTGTCTCAGGTTTTAAGTGAAAGCATTTTCTCAAGTCATGCTCCTTTGCCCTTCCCCCATGCCTGTTCTCTCTCCCCAAGGTGCTACAGTAACCCAAAGATATACACTTAGATGTGAGGCATGCGTCTTACCTCAAATATTGTTAGTGCAAGAGGATGAGCTAGGAACTCCAGAGACTTTAGCACTATCCTACGATCTTGGCCGTTCAAGTCCACACTGGATAACATGTGCAACTTAGAATCAAGCCAATAGAGACGACTCTTTATAAGGTCTAGGCAGGAAAAGAATTTCATTATATAGTAAGTCAGTATTGCTCTGGTTTCCATTTAATATATCTAAGGAATCTGGTATTCTACTTTTCTAGCAGGGGTTCTCAATGGGATCCCACAATGTGAAGCAGCCTGCAGAATCTGTACGCACAGTCATTTGGAGGGATTAATAGGGGCACCAAAAATTCTTAACATAATTGACTGAAGAAACGTCACTCCATAATGAAAGTTTTAAGAGAGGCTGCACTTTGTTATTCTCCCCTGATGAGCCAGAAGAAAACTGTTATAAGCCTGCAATGTGGAACATGCTAAAGCACTTATGCCAGGAATATTTAGGTTGAGAGTTCCCAAGACCCAAGAATCACTGAGTTTGTGTCACATATTAGGCTGAAATGGACAGTAATTATGCAATATGTAATTTAAATTCACCATTCCACTTGTATAACTCAGTTATTCACATCCAAAACTCCTGCTGTAGAAGGAACTGTGAGAGTTGTCTGCTATAGTCCAGAATTAACTATGGAGATAAGTTAAAACTCTGTGAAGACAGTTGAATTTGTGGGCAAGAAAGAAAGAACATAAACATACATACCAAGTGTAATTCCGTTAGGCCATTGGATCTCCATAGTCACCAGCGGCCGTCTATCAAATCCATTCATTCCTGCTTTTTCTATTTTAGCTGGTTCACCCCAGTCTGACCAGTAAACAAAGCTGGGAAGAATTAAATCAGAAATAAGCCTCAGCAGTTTAGAATGAATAAAGTTGTGGCTTAAGACAAACATTTAAAGAGTGAACAGAAAACTGGGGATTGATGAAGACAAATAGTAACACTTCACAGTCTGAATTATGTTCTGGGTAAACAAAAGAGAACGCTAAGAATCTACAAGCTCATTAATGGTATTAATCTATATAAGTCTAACATTTAAATTTCGGCCCCAAATCACACGTTATATATTTCATTTATAAGAGGTCAATTCTTTTAGAGGAGTGAAGATGAATAACAAGTTTTAGAGCAAGAGTAGCTGATCGTGTGCTAGCGAGGCTGCATGGGGGTCAATTGTGATTATTGCAGCCTTAGCTTCCTAAGCTGCTTTTTAATGTTATTTAGTGGCAATTTAGGAAACCTCTCAGTGAAATATTTCTAGAGAGGTCTGTTGATGTCAACTGGACTTTCAAACAACTTGCAGTTTAGATGAAAGCCTTGAGGTAATGTGGTTACCAAAGTCCTCACAACTCATGCAAATATTTAGGTTTGATCACCCAGAACTAACATGACAAAGCATTCAGGCAAAAATTAAAAGTCACTTTTGTAGAAGTGCGGGGACCATAAGCATTCAGATACACCACTGGTGTATATCAAATCACCATTGTTTCCTTAATGTCAACCTGCAGTCATATTGCCCTGGGAGAGCCTATCATAGAGATGAGGCCCTCCCTGGGTTGCTCAATCATGGCACCACTGACATAATGAGCTGGGCAGTTCTTTGTTATGGGCAGCTGATGAGTCTTGGTATTTCAGTTCTACTTCAGGCATGAGGAAAGCACCTGGCCTACACAGACAGCATCTAAAAGGCTAAGTGATGAAAAACACAATACAAACCCAGACAGTGGGTCCACTGCTATGGAGGCAGGCTCTCGTAAGTCAGAGTTAAACAGGAACTTCCTCTTGGTTCCGTCTAGGGTAGCTACTGAAATAGTCTTAGAAGCCGCATCAGTCCAGTAGATGGTCTTGTACACCCAATCAACAGCAATGGCTGCAGGATTATAGACATTGTCGATCATTTTAACATGTCTACCAACCTTGTCATCATCAATTGAGGCACTGAAACAGAATAGGTCACAAGAAATTTAAGAGTTTGACACCATCAGAGCCTGGAAAATGGACTTTCTGCTTACAAAATGGTCAACTTTGTTCAGAAAGAACTCTAGTAACACCAGAGCTCACCACTCAAATTATTTAACTAAATTAACAATAATGGAGATTATCTAGTTGCGGGTATGTATTCTATATGGAAGAACAATACACTTTTAAGTGAAGCTATTTGTTTCAGTAGCCGTCATCTGAGTTTCTATAGTTCCCATTAAGAAAAAACTTCACTACCATTTCTATTTGTAGCAACTATAAACAGTTCTTAAATAACTCTAGAGAAAGAGGAGAAAATAGGAGAAATTAAGATGTCATCTGCTATAATCTTATAGCTGTAGCCATTTTTTACTTCATAGGCAACTGTTAAGTTTCCAATGAGGAACTGATAGTAATTTAAAAGTTAAAGAATTATTGTTTAGATTTACTATTCTCAGTGAACTAGATGCTAGACTGGAGCTAGAGACAAGAAAAATTCTTCTAAACCTTCTCAAAGGCCAAGTGACAATGGCTTTTAGGCCAAGACACAAAGAGTGGAACTAAAGTTACCTGAAGATGGCCTTTTGGCTTAGATCAGCCCAGAATACTTTCTGAGCAGCAATGTCGGCATCTAGAGCCACAGTGTTTCTTAGCTGTTCAACTAGTTGGATATATTCTTTCCTCTCTAAGCCAATCTTCCTGATGTCTCTTCGATTAGTGAAGATCAGACTTGGCTCTTTGCCTGCAAGACAGAAGTCGAGTTTATTTAGTTTTGCTGTAAGAAGGCAAGGTCTTTCTAAGTTACTTCCTCCCAACAGAGGAGCACTTAAAAAGTGAAGGCACTGCTGAACACCTCAGGATGACTTTTGCCAGAGTCCGGGACAGTGGGACCCGCAAGTGCTTCCCACTGTTTAAGAAGTTCTGGGATCACGGCATTCAACAACAGGGCAGCTGATGAATAAGTTACTTATTTGAATTGTATTCAAGTTTTGGAAGCAGAAAGTAAGCAAGCCTGGTAGATATTCATGGTATCATATACAAAAGGAATTAACCAAGGTAGGAATCTGGGGAAATCATCCGCTCTTTGATCTATGACATTGCACTATGAATTTAATAGCATCGCTCTCGAGTACTATTTTAATTTCATATTTAGTTTGACTATAGTAGTCACTGGCTATACCTTTCACAAACACTTAAAGGTACTGGAACTACACCAGTTCAAGTCCATTTACCTACTGCCTTGCACACGCCAGTAGCAAGATCCATTTGATAGCCACGACTACATTCACACTTGTAACCGCCTTTTAAGTTGATACAAATTTGACTGCAGATTCCCGGATTTTGGCATTCATCAATATCTAGGAGGGAAATTAGAATTAGTCTTGCCGTTCGTAGATAACCTACAGAGATGTACCGTCCTTTCCCATCAGCCCCAGGACTTAGGTTCTCTTCTTTGACTCACCTCCACAGGTTTTCCTATCTATCAGTTCAAACCCAGCCGCACAGTCACATTCATAGCCTATAACTAGGTCCTTGCAGATATGGGAACATCCACCATTATTAACCAAGCATTCATTTACGTCTGAAATAAAAATGAAGTAGAGTTACTTGACGGCTTATTCCAAATTGATATCTGTCCTATTAACATTTAAATTCTAGTCTATCTGCAATAACTTGTCTAGTTAGTCTGGCCAAACTTATGATTTTTCCAAGAGCTAAAAATATGTCTTATAGATATGCATCTTAAGAGCATACTGGAAGAAATAATAGACCCAATCTTCTTAGCCAGTTAGTTACCAGCTGGTTAAGCAGTATTTGGTCAGGTTTCTCTATTACAAATCAGTTATTTTTAAGGACGTAAATTATGATCTAGTTTGTCACTGTTTGGGCTTTTAAGTCATAAAAATTCACTCTCGAGTCCAACAATTGAACTTCATTCATTAAAAGTAATTTAACCAGACATTATGCAGGGTCCAGACAGCATACTTATGCTGGGCCTAATTATCCTTCCTGACTCTGTCCTCAAGCAACCCCTTCACTTACGACATTCTTTCAGGGGCTCATCACTCCAGTCCTTGCAGTCCTGCTCCTGGTTACATACTTTACTGACATCTATGCATTCTCCACTTCTGCACAGAAATTTCCCGGGGCCCAAGCACTGATTGACTACAAAGAGAAACACAGACAAGAGATTCCATTAGTGGGTCTGATCGGAGCAGCCCCCTGACTAACCCACAAGGAGAGACCCTTACCATTTTTGCAGTTGACTTCGTCAGAACCATCGACACAGTCTCGGATTCCATTACACTGCCTGCTGCCATGGATACAGCTACCATCCTCACACTCAAATTGGTCAGGTTGGCAGGTTCGAGAAGCTACAGAGGGAGGGAACACCAGGAAATGAAGCCAGCCAAACTGTCCGCAGTTGATACATGGAGAACCGAACATGCCATACTGACAAGAAAGCTACTTACGACAGTTGATCTCATCGCTGCCATCCTTGCAGTCAGGATCCCCATCACATCGCCACTTCCTGTGGATGCACTCACCGGAGCCACACTGGATCTCACTGGCTGGGCACTTGAAGTGTATCACTGGCTGGCGGCCACACTGTTCTAGGGACTCATCAGACTGGTCTGAGCAGTCAGCATCATCGTCGCACTTCCAGCTGATGGGGATGCAGGAGGAGGAGCTGCACTGGAACTCATGGGCGCCACAAGATGGTGGGGCACAGTCGAGCTCATCACTGCCATCATTACAGTCATCCTGGCCATTGCATACAAAATTCCTGGAGATACAGCGGCCACTGGAGCAAGTGAACTCGTCAGAGCTACACGTTATGTTGCCTATTGAGAGAGAGGATGCCCCACTGAAAGGGTATCAGGACTGGTCCTTTCATGACTCTTGTCCCAAAATCTAACCTGCAGATCTTTGATCATGAATCCTAGCTTTCTAGCTTACCTTAAAAGCTAAAGTAGAATTATATCCAAGTTCTTGGAATACTAGGAAATTGTCTCACTACGTAAAAGATGGAATACGAACAGAAATAAAGGACTAAGAAGGGAGTTGAAGACTAGAAATTAATTCGAGATGAGAATCACAATTGACTCTTATAGGAATAGTGATCAGTAACTTAAACTATAACAAGGAATTTCATTATGGAAGGCAGAGACTGAGTTATCTTTAAATGGATACACTGCTTATCAGGCCAGACCACATCATTAACTGAGACTATCATGCATCAGGTATTCAGGCAAACATATAATAAGCATTATGACACTATTACCAAAAAGAAGCCATTATGTTACACCACCATACACATATCCTTCTCTGCTGATCCTTCAAATGAGGATCAGGAATAACAGGTCTTAAAAATGTAAATGTTTTAGAAAATCACTTCTAGGGCTACAATCACAATCTAGCAGCCAGATATGCTTATGATGATAAGCTAATCAGAGTAGGCAGTTTGTACTTTGACTCAAATTCTGGCCAAATGCATTTTTTAAACAAATGGAACAAAAAATCATCAGATTTGTATGGAAGCACAAAAGATCCCGAATTGCCAATGCCATCCTGAGAAAAAAGAATGGGGCTGGAGGCATCACTCTGTCCAACTTCAAATTATACTACAAAGCAACAGTAATCAAAACAGCATGATATTGACAGCAAAACAGACACACGGACCAGTGGAACAGAACTGACGGTCCAGAATTAAACCCATACTTATATGGGCAAATAATTTTCAACAAAAAAGCCCAAAACATACAATGAAGGAAGGAAAGCCTCGTCAATTAATGGTGCTGGGAAAACTGGAAAGTCACCTGCAAAAGAATGAAACTAGACTATTGTCTATCACCACACACCAAAATTAACTCAAAATGGATTAAGGGCTTGACTATAAGACCTGAAACAATAAAATGCATAAAAGAAAACATAGAAACTAAATGCAAGGACCTTGGACTTAAAGAGGATTTTATGAATTTGACCTCAAAGGCAAGGGAAGTAAAAGCAAAAATAA
>NW_011889082.1:2376528-2400605 GCF_000151845.1 Pteropus vampyrus
GATCCAGAAATCCCTGTACTGGGTATATACGCCGAAGATTTGAAAACCCATATCCAAAAAGATATTTGCACACCGATGTTCAAAGCAGCATTATTCACAGTGGCCAGGACATGGAAGCAACCGAAGTGTCCTACGATAGATGATTGGCTAAAGAAGCTGCGGTACATATATGCAATGGAATATTACTCAGCCATAAGAAGAGATGAAATACTGCCATTTGCGACAACATGGATGGACCTTGAGATAATCATGCTAAGCGAAATAAGCCAGACAGAAAAAGTTGAAAATCACATGACATCACTTATATGTGGGATATAAACCTAAAAGCAACAAATGAACAGGACAAACAAAATGAGACTCATGGACATGGACTATAGACTAGTGGTTACCAGGGTACGGGGGGTGGGAGTAGGTATATGGGGTAAAAAAAAAAAAAAAAATCATTTCTTCAATTAAACAAATTAATTTAAAAAAATTCTGGCCAAATGAATTAAGGTCACAATTTGGTGGTAATTAAGGTAGAGACCATTGACTCTCTTGGGAAGCAAAGTCTAGATTTAAGAAGGAAACACTTGGCAGCTCCAGGGCTTACTAATACATAAAGCTCAATTCTAGAATTAAACACCAAAACTCATTGGACTAGGTGCAGTAGTATTGCCCTCAGAAGGTGACTTCTACACGCAAGACTGTTATTTCAACTGCAAGTGCCCTCAGCCCACTTGTACATGACTGCATCAGGTGGCCCACGCTTGTCAGACTTGGAAGCTGTATTTTTAGAGGCCCTATAAAAAAACGTGATAGCAATGAAAGAGCAAAGCAATGTTTGTTGAACCTAGAGATTTTCCCAGGGCCTCACCTTTAACATGTAGCATTTATTACACATTTTCCAGGAACAGAAGCATGAGAGGAAGCAGTTGGCTTTTACAAGTAGAAACTGTGACAGGAGACAAAGGTACCACGAGTTGGGTAGGGTTGTCTTGGGTATCTGCTAGCAAGATGTTAATTAACACTTCTGTGCCTGTTTAACTTTTGCAAGGGTTAAAACAGAATCTAGTTTTGGGGCTAAGAAATGCTTGTATGATACTCAACTAATTTATTACAATAAGCAGATCCAGTTTAGACCTAGGAATGTGTTTGCTGGCCCTGGTCCCCTTCTAGTTTTATTAAGCCAAAGTAAGGAAGGCCCATTAGCTTTGTCCTAACAGAGGTAAAAGCCCATATGATTGGTGCTTCACTGAGCTATTTCTAAATTTAAGTGCCTCGAATGACTTACCTTCTTATTTCTATTTGTCTAAAAGAAACACCAAAGCAAGTAGTGGTTGATTACTACATGAACTTCTTTCAGACTTTTAGGGCAGTTATGAAGGACAAGTAGTTGAGCAGATAGTAAAGTCACTGAAAAGCGAGTCAACGTAACTGCATCTTCATGCTTAAGTTAGCTTCCCCTGCCCACCCTTCTTTGAGCAAAAGGGCCTTTGGGATAAGCCACTCAACACTGATCTTCTTACCACAGTTTTCTTCATCTTCTCCACTGTCACAATCATTTTCACCATCACATCTCCAGGACACTGGGATACACTGAGTAGAATGGGCGCCACAGCTGATTGAATTTATGCGGCATGTTCTCATATCTGTTGATGATATACAGTCTCAAAAGAGCCTCCAAACTCATCAGTGCAAAGTTGCTCTTGTGCTGCTTGGTGGTGGTAACACCTATAACTCAGTGGCCTAGCATACTGCTGAGATTCGACTTACTAGTTAAAGCCTGGGTACATCCTGCACCAGCTCCATTGCTTAGAAGTCATACCAACCTATGCCACCTGGCAGTACCTGAGAGCCCTGACCGTGTTATTTCTTCAAGGTTCCGTGGCATGCCCAGTCCTGGCTTTTGTTTCACTTGGCATAGTTAGGTTTATTGGCTGGCCTGCTCCTTGGCCATTATTTATCTGTTGGATGTCAAATGGCACACCCAGATATCTAATCCTGACTTCATTAAAGGCCAGACGGTCTAACACCTACAGAGACTTCCTTCTAGATTCCTTTACAGGTATCCTTCACAAACTCCCTTAGATTTATATCTTGCAAAGTAGGGATATCCTCCACTTCTTGACTTTTCTAGGTCATCTTCCACTAAAACTTGGGGCACGATCTTTATGGAACCTGACTTGACCTGTGGTAGCTCACCTGCCTGGACCAATATTCTTAGGAATCTTCTCACTTCTTGCCTAGAAATTTGATATCACACAGTTATTTTCCTTTGTGCTTGACTTTTTTTGGTAATCATTTTCCAGACCAAAACTTGGTTCCTGTTAGTCCTCCACTTTTAGTGCTTCAACAGGTCTCCGCTGCCTCAAAATGAACTCTTTTTCTTTACCTTGACATTCAAATAATCCCAAATCATCCTCTTCTGTGATCTAGCAGACCTTTTTCCTGAACATAGCCTAAGGACACAGATATGTATTTGTATAGCTATGAAGTTTCTTTTATTTAAAAACAAGCTATAAGCTCCCTGTTTCAACAACTTTAGGTTACATGTTTGTTCAAAATCACTATATCACCCTACTTCTAGTCATTTTACCCCTTCAGTAATAGATTTTTTTCATAACATGAGAAGCTGTGCATTTAAAAGCTTATACTTGGCCCATGGGGGACCCTCACGTCTTGACTTAGCTTCCAGGACCAGAGTACCATCTGCTCAGAGTCATCATTATTAAACATTTGAAATCTGTGCACCTAGCCAAGGAGTTCTTAATGAAATCTGCTGGCTTCAGTCTTAAATATTCAATAGTGAAGCTACCCAAGAGAACGTCAGTCTTGTTAGACTAGAGAGAATATTCTTTAAAGGACACTGATCAACTGCTAATGACCTGACTGACTTTGGAGTCAATTGATCTACACTTTAAGGGAGTCAAAGCAAACCTAACACCAAGTATTGAATTATACAATACTCAGAGCTATGAGACACAGAACAGCTTGGAAAAGTTCAAGTCCAAAGCAAGTCACACTCACAGCACTGTTCCGGGCTTTCATCAGAACCATCTTCACAGTCAGGATCCCCATCACACTGCCATCGGCTGGGGACACACTGGCCATTGTTGCACACAAAGTCAGATGCAGCACATGTCTTCTTCACTACAAAAGTTTATTTGCAGGGTTAAAGTTGAAGTTGCTTACCCAAGAATTCTATATTCCCACTGAGGGAAAAGCTGCATTTTGATATGTTTTACTCCCAAAGCACCAACTGCCAATATCTAGGAGAACCTTAGAAAAATCTCCGCTGATCCCAGAGGAGAAGTGCTCATTTGAGAGAGTTGGAGGATACTGAAGACAAAGATGTCCCATTACCTTACAACTCGAGGCTACCTTACAACCCTTTTTGCAATGTTGAGATTAAGTAATAGTTTCATTTTCTTCATGCTTTTCTTCCAATGCCTTCAAGTCCTTCATGAGTTTAATAGCCAAACATTCCATCCTGATTTAGATCATACTATAATTGTTCTAGGGGCATATCTTAACAACGCATGGGTTTAGTGTAGAGCTAGAAGAAGGCCAAACCCCATTATTGAATAGTCACCCCTATAGGTCTATTGGGGCAGAGGAACCCAGCCACTAAGAAATAGAGAAAGCTAAAACCCAAGTGTAAGACAGGTAAAGTTCAGAATCCGGAACAGACTAACACCAACCAGCTCAAAGTCACTGAAGTGCCTAAGGAAGCTACCAGAACCCATAACTGACAAGTTAAAACAGCCTATAACAAGGTATCAGTTCTGCTACTAACTCTTACTAGGGCAGGCCTTTTCTCCTACAATTAGGGTGTACATGCAATTGGTTGTCCAAATTGGGGTAATCTCAATAGAAAGGGGACATGGTTAATTATACCAGGAAGATGAGCATAAACCAGGACTTTCCTAAGCAAACCAGGCAGCTTGGTCGCCCTCCCATGAGGAAGTCAGAAAGTAAAAAGAGTCTTGAAAAGTAACCACATAGGGTGTTCTAGGCTCATTTTTCTTGGACTACGTTCTTCCTTGCCTATGTGCCTATACTTTCTGTCTGAATTTATGGTTTAAAACGTTTTTCTCTAACATATTCTGTAATGAGAAATCAGCTAAAAGCTGGAAATTTGCTGAAAATTTGAAAGAGATTGCTTCAAGTCAGGGGTTTAAGCCAGGTACAACTCTGAGTTTCGAGTGTCTTTTACTTGTGGGCCACTCTGGTTTAGCCTTTGGTATTACAAAGCAGGAGATAGTGATTATAGTCAATTTCTAGAACTCAAGATGAGGAATTATGATGATCTGATAAGGATAATCTCCTTGAATTAGGTAGCCAAAGAAACAATAAAGGTCACATCAGCTCTTACAGTCACATCTGTTCCTAAAATCATTCAAATCCCAGTGTGAACGTTTAAGTGACACTGAAGGCCCCTGTTCTCCTGAGAATGTAGGAAGATGTCACAGGGTCTGTAGAGCCAGTTGCTATAATTCTACCTGTGATATTCCTCAGAATTAGCAAAAGAGGGGGTAGGGAATGGTTGTAAAGAGACCACATGATTTTAAGAAGTATAAACTATTACAGGGCTAAAAAGGATTGGCTTTACTACAAAGTGAGCAAAAGATAGATAGGGACAGAAAAATTGCTAGAGTTCTCTCCATTCTGAGCATAGACTGCAAGGGTAATGAAAAGCTATTTGAACTGGGCCTTGAGAGATGGATAGAAATTTAAATGTACCACAGGGGAAGAGAACTACCCGTTACAGATTTAGGGTAGCAGATACTGATTAATCAGCTCAGCCTAACACAGAATAAGTTACTGAAACCAACAGAAACACATAGCTTGTGCGATCCAAGCTTAAGCTGACAAAATATGCAAGTTGAAATGCTTGAAAGAGCCCTGATGAAACTGTAACCAAGTTCAATATCAAGAGGTTGGACCGAAAAAATAGAAAGTAGCTTTATAAGTTTTAAGTTATTGTGTAGCTTTTCTCTTCCATGGAGTAACATCTCAAAATAAGCATTCAGTGCCCCCCTGAGTAATGCTCCCACTTTCCTTCTCTATTTTCATACATGGGAGGCAGAGACAAATTCTGGCCAAAAATATATTTAACTGTTCCCACCTTCCGTGATCTTGATTGTATATACATCTGCCTCCTCTTTACCTCTTCCAACCCTTCTGCCATGTGGCTAGAAGTTATTCATGCAGATACTATTTTAGGAAAAGCCAGTGATGACCCCTAAGATGGCCCAGGTTAGCTTTCACTTAATCAGTCAGATGGTAAAAGAAGACACCTAAACATAGAGAATAATTACTTTCTAAGAAAAAACAATGGGTTTTGCCAAATATATAAGTTTAGAATAGAGGAAGAATTGCTACTTACACCAAGAGAACAGCTGACAAGAGTGAGGTCCTACTAGTGGGATATTTAGTGAGGAAATTATATTACCTAGGTAACCCAGAAATAGCATGGAACTCAATGTCTTATAGAGTAGATAAAAATCTTAATGTTGGAATGCAAATAATGAAAAAGTATTGCATAGGAGAACTATGGTTGGTCCTGAAACTGGAGAGAAGTTTCTTCCCTGAGTCTATAGAATAGACTTCCTGTGCTTCCAAATGAGCTATTAATCCACATATTGGCATGAAAACATCCACAGTATTCTGAGAGCTCAAGCATAGGGCAGTCTGCCACAATGTTTACACTATAATATTTCAGTAACGGTGCGTGAAGAAGTAGGTAATGGCACACAGATGAGCAGCTGATGAAATCCACAGTAAGCTTCTATTTTCCTTCTGTTTCTTGTTTGTACAGTGGACATCTTTAGATAACATCTTTTAAAAGGCAAATGACAATATTATCACCGACATTCACACAACATTGTTTCAAGATTTTTACAACATAGAATAAAGGGACCGTAAAGCAAACTTCAGCATGTAGTCAAGGTAACTAAATGTCATCTTGACATGTAGTTCTCAGCTGTTCTGGTGTGACACAAGGTTACACAGATTGAATACAAAGGCATTTCTCACAATGACCTTTTGATAAACACCAATCAACGGGTATAATAGTATATCCCCATTCTCTTGCAAGAGATGTCTTCTACCCTGCCTAATACTTTAGAATTAGTATCTATTGTAGGCAGATAATTGAAAAAGAATTCATATGTGATCTTTGATCTGTGCTGGCTTGTAGTTTCTATGGCAGGAGTTAATTAGCCCCCTGAAATATTAGGGGATTTCATATTGTCCGTGGCTTGCTTGCTTTCTTTTTTGGGATCAGAGCCATTTGAGAATTTAAAACAAAGTGTGTTCGAAGCAGTCTTCTATCTCCACTTCTGGTCCTTCTCTCCCTCCTCCTAGCTTCCTATACCAAATGTTTGCTTGACCTAAGGTAAACCAGGTCCTGTCATTTGAAAGAAACTCTACTTTATCCTCGACATTCTGTACTCATGTTGATAGCCCCATGTCAAACATCCCATTATATTTCTCTGGACCAGGAAGTACAGAATCCTTGGACTCTGGTTCAAAACAAATCTTAGAAATGGATCTTGTTTTCAGAATCTTGATACATTTGTAGAAATTAAGATAATATTACTTTTCAATAAAATGCATTGACAAGTAAAATTGTCAATCTCTTTACTCACCACAGTTCATTTCATCACTGCCGTCAGCACAGTCTTCATCCCCATCACATTTCCACAGCAGCGGGATGCAGTGGCCATTCGTACACTGGAATTGGGAAGATTCACACTTGGCGTTTCTTCCTAAAATCAGGAGAGGACACTTAGCTAAGCCTGGGATACCTGGGTGGTAAATTAGAGATGATAGTTACCCAAAACCCATATCCTCTGAGGATGGCTGCAGACTCAGCAGGCTACAACATTCTAGGGGGCAGAGCTAGATGGGTCTTGACACAATGGCTGACATTAATTGAGTTCTCAACTGGGCACACACCACATAGATAAGACGAGATTTCTCAGCCTCTCTCGCACTGAGGCAGAGCCATAAGACCAAGTTCTGGCTAATGGAATGTAAGCAGGAATGGTATATATAATTTCTAGGAAATATCCTCAAAGAGCCAGGGGATCCATTTTCCTTTCCTTTATTCCTTTCTGGTTTCTGAAAATGGGGCATGGTGGCTGGAATAGTGATCTTGGGCCAAAGTAGCCAGACCAAGATAGAAAGAACCTATATTGTCCAGAGACCATCGGGGCATTTTCATCTGCCTCTGGACTCATTTCTGTTATTTAAATCATGTGTGTGGCTATAACCACAGAGCAAAATCTTAATCCTTTAATGGCATTTCTGGCTCACATTCCATACTGTTATTCATGAATGATGCTCCTATTACAAGCAAGGTAAAGGAGATTTAGAAGGGGTGGCAAGGAAAGGGGAGATGCAGAGGTTTAATACATGGTTCCCCATCTTAGAACTTGAGGTCTGATTGGGAAAAGGCATATTTGCAAAATGACTCCAATATAAGATTAAAAGTATCAAGAAGGTACAGTTAAGGCAGCAGTCCCCAACCTTTTTGGCACCAGAGACTGGTGCTCCTATGAGAATCTAATGCCTGACGATCGGAGGTGGAGCTGAGGTGGTGGTGCTAGTGCTGGGGAGCGGCTGCAAATACAGATGAAGCTTCGCTCGCTCACCTGCCGCTCATCTCCTATGTGGCCCGGTTCCTAACAGGCCACAGACCAGTACCAGCCATGGCCCAGGAGTTGGGGACCCTGAGTTAAGGGGCAAATGTAGATCATTTTTAATTTAGTGATGGGAGAAAAGCAAAGTAAGGCAGAGCCACAGACTTGGATTCTATTTCCCTGCACCTCAGTTTTCCTATGCTCAATGTATGGATATTTAATTCACACAATGATATGAACTAATTCTTTTAAATAGCACACTTATTTATTTATTTATTTTTTGCCTGATACGGGCCAGCTAACGTTCAGGTGTTTCCTATCATGAGCAGGTCTGTTCTGGAGGATGTGATTTCTTTGAGATAAAAGGCAAAGATTTGGTTACTCAATGCAAACATACTGCAAACATTTGAGAAACCCGGTGGAGCCATATAGTTCATGCAGATTACTTATGGAGGCCTTCCAAGCAGAGAGCCTTATGATTTCCTGCCACCTTTCAGCATCTGCAGCTGTGACATGCTGGCATAAGAACAGATGCTACAGTGGCAAACACAGACTGGAACTTTTGCATTATGTACACAATACTCTTGTTGGCGTCCCTACTATCAGCTACTCCCTACTGCCTGGGAGCATTCTATGCTTTATGACTAATTCCCAGGCAGATTAAAATTTGGTCTATACAATACCGATGTGGTTACCTTCTTAGGTATTAAATGAATGCATTCATTTAAAACCTATATGTATCACTCTGCTCCCAAGAGTTTAGTTAAGCTAGGACGCAGATACAAAGCAGTATGATTTGATGGCTTTCCTACCTACATTTCATACTGTTAATTCACTCCACAAATATTTTATTGGGTATAAGATACTAGGGATTTAGAAGACAAAATGAAGGGAGGGTGGAGGTTATTGTCAGGGAATAGCATCTGCTAGTTTTTATACTGCTAGACCAAATCTGAAATACCTGGCTGCCTTTTGCCTTCTACCAATCATCACTGTAGTCTCAATACAGTCTCACTATACTCAGTGCTGGGGTACCTGTTCCAGGGGCCATTGGTTGTAGTTCTATATCCCCACTACCTTTGAGGGCTGTGGGAGTGATAAAAATCTACTTTGAGTACTTTATTTGAGAAGTCGAAAAAGAACAATTTGTAGTCAGAGTACATAGATATAAATATACTTGGAAAGAATAGTCAGGATACTGTACAGACGTTGATATCTACACTGTCAAAAAGGTAACCACATAATAAAACTTGGACAGAGACTTAAAAATGTCTAATGATGGTTTTCCACTTCAGAGTAAGGAACCTAGAAGAGCTCTTTAAAATATGAGTTTTGAAGCTACAGATTTTATAGATACTCAAGCTGGCCTGGGATAAAATACGAGCACAAAATATCCTAAGGCTGATGATTAGTCGGTCCAGTATTGCCTTAAAGATGGTCTCTGAATGTAGTTGTTACATGCAAGCTATCAACAACAACAAGTGATATTAAAATCCAGGCAAATGCTGCTTCTAGAGTCAATATTGAGTAGGCTCAAGACAGACAGAAGTATGTTTTTTGTGTTTATTCCATTAACCAAAGAGAAAAAAGGAGTTTAGTTTCTTCACTTATCTCAGATATTTCCATTTCACCCAAGCTTCTGCCTGTCCATGACACACACACGACCCTCCATTAGGAAGGGGGAACAGTTGAGGTTAAGAGTACAATATGCTCCTAAATGTCCCTACTGGTTTTAAAAAAGGAGTGAGATGGGGGTGGGGCCTTTATAAAGAACCTTTTAGAATGAGGTGGATGATGACCTTACACTTTATGGCCAGGTCTCTTCGTTTCCTCAGCACTTTCCCGGAGATTGTTACTGGGCAGAAAGTGCTTCCTAGTTCTGTTAATTCCCTGTAGCATGCAGAGTTGTGAGACCTCAGCCACCTGACTACAACACTGTGGGGTTTCTGACCAAGTTTCAGAAAGATTCTACATTTACACCTTTGTCCAACTGGGAAGGCTGCCGTATAGATAGAGCTCGAGAGACTCTAAAGCACCACATGAGTTAAGAAGCTTTTGGTTTCCAAAGCTCTGGGGATTACAGGATTGTGGACCTGTAGTCTATTTCCATCCATGACAGTTAAGTCTCAAGTTCAGTATTATACTTTAATAAAGGGAACAGGTTGAGCTGGAAACCATCTACACCCAAGGTTCTTTTTATTCGTAGGCTCGGCCAAAGCCAATGATGCCTCAAAAAATAACCTTAGAAGTAGAAGCACTCTATATTCCAGAGTCCGTCTGCTCAGAAAGGTGAAAAGTTGGAGTAAATGTGATTTTTAGTGGGTTCCATAGGGTTCACAGGGATACCTTAGGGACAAAGGGATAGATGAATTGGGGGGAAATGCCATGACGTGGGAACCTGGGTGTTCTACCTCTGTTTGGAGCTGGAAGGTTTCCTTTTGACTATCAGAGTTTGTGTAAGAATTTGAAAAGAGTTCTATTGCTTTAAGAAATTAAACTGTTGGACTAGATCTAGGTTTCCTTCTAGCTCTAATACTTAAAATATTCCTGCCACTTCGGGTCAGGGCGTGGTAAATCACTTATACCTAGTTACACACGTGGCTATTTAAAATTGTAATAAATGAATGCCCAGAGGTGTCCAAGGATCACTCACTCACACTATCACTTAACAGATGGATTCAGACTATGCAAACTTACTTCAAGGCCCCCATGTCCCAGGAGCCTTGCTTACCTAAATAGTTAACGTTGCTACCCAGACATGCTGGCAGGTCACTGGGTCCAAGAAACTCAGGGTTTTTTTTTGTTTGTTTTTTTGTTTTTTAATGCAAATAGAAGTCAGCCTGCTGTTGTCTAATTGCCCCTGCAAGGGCTAACATGGAAGAACAATATGTAAGCTTCAGTAACAACTGCACAGACCTTAAAGTAAAACATCATGCCTTCACAGTGGGCTACCAATTTCCCTGTAGGGATCCCAGCCGCACCTTTGCAGGAGGAGCATCCAACAGGAATGCCCAGAATATGAGATGTTTCTGGGCATCAGGCTCAGACATGAATTTCGACTTGCTCAGACGGGCTCCCGCTGCCACCCTGCTGGGACTAGCAGGGCCATCTCTCACACCCCTCCTCACTGCTTGAGCATGTGGGTGTTATCAGCTCCTGGAATTTCTTCAGTCCATTTGTTTTGGCACTCTGGGGCCGCCAAGGGCATTTATTTTTAGTCCGGCTCACTTCTACTGCTTGCCACTTTGATGCCAATCTTTCTATTCATAGGCAAAACTTGTTTTAGGACAAGCAGATTTCCGAGTCAGCAAAGTTTTCCTACAAGGGAGAAGGTTAGTAAGAGGAACTACACTAAGTGAGAGGGCCACTGAAATATCAAGCACAAAGGTTGTCTTCCGGCCTTAACGTCAGCCTCTGAAAGCACTGTAAGAACGACGTGGCAACCAATGAAAAACCATTAAATACTTAGGTTAATCCTTCGTATTCACTGAAAAAGTATATCTTACAGTTCAATTGTCAGAAGTTTTTTCCACTTATATCAGATTGAGATCATCTTAAGGATCATCTTGAGGATAATTTAATTTATTTTTATTAGCTAAGCACTGCTCCAAGACTTCCGTCTCTCAGTTCATTTAGTTTTCAGTCTAACACGGTCAGCGCTACCGTTCCCCTTTTATACATCAGGAAACCTGTCCGGGGAAGGGAAGTACAGTACTTGCCTAAGATCGCTCTGGGCAGAACTAAAATTTGAACCTGGGCAGTTTGCCTCCAGATACTGTGCTACTGAACCTGCATACAAACTAGAATGCCTGACTCAGGACTACTTCCTTCTAGAATATTCTGTTGATTTGTAACTTGGATGGTAGTTTAATCCAGAATTAGGTAGTTTTCCTTGTCAAGATGACACTCTCCTAACACAGTTTTATTGTTGAGATAGAACCTTCCTTCCCTTCCCCATTTTAATTTTTTTAAAATGCTGTTAGAGTATCCTCAGCAGGTCTTTTTCTAGGAGGAATACTGTGCTTGATTTTCTTGTCTAAGGCATATTGGTCAACTCAGAGCAAAAGCCCTCCTGATAGTCTTTGGAAGTTATTAGTTTTTCTGGGTGATGAACTACGAAATCGGTGATTCTCAAACTCCAGTTTACCTCAGAATCCCCTGGAGGGCTTGTTAAAACTCAATGCTGGGCCCCACGTCCCAGAGATTCTGATCCAGGGGGTCTAAGGTAGGGCCCAGGTTTGCACTTCTAATGAATTCCCAGATGATGCTGACACTGCTGGTCCTTGACCACACATTGAAACCACTGCGGGAAGGTTAGGAGGCTAAGAGTCTACCTACACAGGAGGTGACTATTTCATTTTCAGGACTGGAATAAACCGTACTCACCCACATAAGCCCTCATGCCCATCACTGGATGGACGTTGGTGGTAAATGCCAGTCTTATAACAGACATTATAGCGACAACCTGACATAAAGCCTTTGTGCCCATTAGGTAGGTAAAGTTTATCTAGATGTCTTAACCAGAAGGCATGGTAAAGAACTTCTAAAATCTGTCTTCCTCTCTCATGTATTCCATCTTTGACTGGCCCATCACTTACTCTAAATCAGTAGTCCAATAATGAACCCAAATTCTTCTCCCCTGACATTTTGCCATCAAGCCCTGGCTGTGGCCAAGCCCTTGTCTCTCTCGACCTAAATTTGTCTCCTGTTCCTCTGCCTCTAGGTTGCCACGTTTCACATCCAAATCAAGATGGTGATTCAAACAACCTAGAATGGCCCAACATGCCAAAGATAATATCAATTCCAGGCTTCCCAGTGGCTCTGGAATTGACTCTAGTTCCCTACCTACTTCCTCTGACTTTTCCGTTATTTACCATCCGCCATCTGCTCAGGTTACACCGAGAGGCCTCGCTCACTTCCCCAGACCTGCAACCCTCACTGTTGCTTTGTTTTGCTTTGCTCATGTTACTTACGCCTATCCACTCATCTATCAGGAGTGGGCTCACATGTCACTTCTTGAATGAGACCCTCAGCTCCTTTCTTGACCAGTTAGGTGTGGTCTGGCTGTTTTCCTAGAGTCTCCTGCGCCTGTTACACAGCTATTATGTACTGAGATGCCCTTACCTGCTTGTTTCCATCTGTATGAATGGAGATCCCTTAATGTAAGGTCTGGAATTTATTTTCGTACCTTGGGACATGGTACTTGACATCTAAAGATTCTTTAGGCAGTAGTGAATATTCCTGGATTCATAAGGTGATTTGTTAGTTCACTAATAAAGCTAGTGTTCTATAGTTTTTTTTCAAAGCATTCTTCCCAGCTTTTCTGAACCTAGAACCAAGTGTGACCAGTTGTTTCACCAGCTAGAATACCTTGAAAGACTAAGTTACAAAGGCCACCATTCCCTATGCCTATGAGGCTACTACTTTCACCTTATCTTTGTGACATTTTATCATTTAAAACAGTGCACTTTTCTACTCTTACGTCAGAATGAGTGTGTCAGTGTATGCTGGCCTCATTTCCATGTGAGGAGAGAGGTTCTGACACATGGGGAAAGTTAGCATTGGCTAACTGGTAAAGTTAGAAGTTTGATGTATGAGACCCAGATTTTACTTTTGACATGTTTTAGGTTCTTTGGCAATGTTGGCTGCAATCCATGGTGCTTGTAAGATCACATTTGTAAGATCACCTGCAGAGACAGAATAGCTTTTGGCTTTTTTGCATCAGAGTCTAAGTTCTTGGTGTTTTGGGGGAAAATTTGTAAACTGTAACTCAAATAGCATGTGGGAACTCCAGCAATCTTCAGCTGCTATCTGCCTATTTTATGATTAAGTCTTAAGCACTGGATCTGCTCATTCCTATCTAGTGCTTCTATTTCATTTTGTCTTTGGATCACTGAATTCCTGGGTTGACTTCCTTTCTAGATTAAATGCCAGGAAGGAAGGGACCAATTCCCTGGTCACTATGTCCCCAGGGCTGGTGCCATATGGTAGGTACTCAGCAGATGGAAATAAAGTGGGTTCAAGCAGATGTAAAGAAGAAGGTTGGCACCACCTACTTAGTGAATCTACAGATCCGTTAATAACTCAGATGTTGGGAAGGCTTCTTAGGAAAACCAAAGATTAGAGGCAGTCTATAAACTTAGGAACCCAATTTACTCATAGCATTTGGGGAAAGTATTAAGTTATAACACATGAAGTCACTTGCAAATATTTTATTTAAGGGAAGTATTAAGTTAGAACACATGAACTTATAAGTAACTTGAAAAAGTTGTCTATTGCCAAAGTTTTATCACCTCCCTTGCTTGGCAAATCGCAAGCCCTACCCCTCCCCACTGCCAACACCACATCCAGACACTCAAAGGCCATCAGCCAGCAGGGCTGACCAAGATGACCCAAGCTGGTGGTAAGATCGACCATTCTAGCCGGTGGTCCCATCTTGTAGTTTCTGCCTCCAAAGTTATCTCTTAAATACAAGGCCATGAATACCCTCCTCACTGTTCCACTCACCCATGTAGCATCTCTAAGGTACAAAGTGGACAAAGGATCTCTAAGCAAATATGAAGCCTTTATTTTTTTAAGCAGAATCTTAAAAAAATTCTTACTCTCTCAGCATCTAGCGTTCATTCCTTTGCTTAGAATCCAAAATAGCCAATGCGCCCAAGCTTTCCTAGAAAATGTCACGTGAAGGGAAAAATATGCTAACTTCAAGGTATCACCTGCCATCTCATTTAGATCCTGCAGTGTGTCTAGCATATCTAACTAGGTAGTATTCACGATGTCTAGAGTTTTTATTGCAAGCCAACAGAAGAGTTTAGAAAAATGATACTAATTCATACTGAAAAATGTAGAGTGAAATTGAGATAATTTTCACTTGCAAAGCCAGATTCTCCTAGAGCTACATCATACTCTGCCTTGAAATCCTCTGAAAAGCTATCAGTCTTCAGATTTCCTAGCAAAAAATTCTAGCTGGGCAAAAAAAAATTGTCCCTGGACCACTTACGCTCAACAGGTATATCTCATCTATCACCTCTGCGGAAGGTATCCTTGGACTCTTTGTCTTGAAAGTAGTCCGCGTGCTGTGGTCTAAGTACTCTTTTGAGATTAACTTAAAGTAGAAGGGAACATCCTAAGCAATTCTGAGGCTATCAACTAATCATCTCAAGAGCAGTTGTATTAGCCCACCCCAGAAGCTCTCCTAAGGCAGGTACATTTATCATAAGCATCATTACAGATCTTACCATAGCCCTCTGAAGCATCTAATTTTATATAGGCTGGTAAGTGAAAGTGGCTTTCCAAAGAAAGGTCAGCACTCAGAATTAATTATGACTTGAGGTCACACAGGTGACTGCCTAGACTTGATCACCATTCCCTCTACTGAAAAGGGCAGCTTTGTTCACATTCTGTGAGTAGAAAACAGTCTAGATATTTAATGAGTTATCTATACATCTATGCTGTGCTCTGAGTCTTCTGCTCTTTGAATCAAAACCTGAAGCCATATGGCTAGGAGCTATCTGTTCCCTTGATCTTACAACCATGCTCTACTCTAGGAATTCTTGTTAAGTCTTATCAGTTTGATACTCCTCCTGGAACGAAAGGGGCTTGTAACTATTTTTCTCCTTTTCTAAAAGTATAACAAAATTACTTAAGTGAAATTGAGTTTATGGTTATCCAATTTTATAAATGACAGAAGTGCTTCAATCGGGCCTTCACTTCTTTTGAGTATGGAGGCTGCCGTAATTAAAATATGCAGTTTTGCTATACTAAAGTCTTAACATTTGGCAGCTCTACTGAACTTAGCCTTTAGACATGCTTTAGGTATATGGAGATTCAAAAAATAAAAACAGTCAAAATGACACAGGAGAGATGCATAGCTAAATATCACGTGAAGTGGGCAATGGGGTGATTTGAGGAACAAAGCTGCTCCAGACTTCAAGAAGCTGTCAGTGTCAATAAGAGCTTGCCTGGTGATGCTCTTTAAAAGCCTCACATTCTCATTTTTTGGCCTAGATGAGGAGTATGATCAATGCTACACGTTCCCTTGGTGCTACAAGATGAGCCAGGTTTGTTGTCCCCTTGCCCTCCAGTCTCCTATCCCTCCAAGTCTGTTAGTACCGCCAATTTCACCAACCCAGCACCCACAATAAGAGTTCTGTCTACTCTTTTGCTAGTTGCTAGCCATATCTGAATAGGTCTCACAAAACCTTTGTCTTTCTAGGCTTTGGCCTTAACAAATATATGGTACTGCAGATCCTAATCTTGACTAACTAGGCTGGAGGAAAATGTTTTCTAGGGATTTTGCAATCAGGTGTATTACACTACTGAATTTTAACTTCTCTTGTTAGCCTGCCTTAAGTTCCCTGCTAGGGTCTTTAAGCACACCTTCCCAATCCTAGAGTATTTTAGACCAGCACCATGAGTGTATGTACATTAGTGTGTGTGGCCAGGTGGGGAGAAGGGTAAGTGTAGACCAGGGCCAGAAAGTCAGCCTACATGCCCTGGACTTTGAACTTCAGATAGGAGCCAGTCTGGGTTGGCTTAAGGTCAATATCTGCCTCAGCTAACCCCAAATTCCCTGTAGTTGAGAAGGATGTGCCATTCAGAAGGATCCGCCCTTTGAAGAATTTAAGTCTTGCATGGGCTTCTATTTTCCACTGTTCATGGCACGTCACAATGTCATTAAGTGACCTAGGGGAGCAAAAGGGATCCTCACCTACCTAATACACATGCCCTTAACTAATTCAACAGTTTGGGCGCAGTCCTAGCATTCTATAGGATAAAGTTAACCTCCAATGGAAAGTTATTATATGTTAAGTTAAGAGAATTACATGCAGCAAAGAGAACATACAGCAAAAATGAATCTTTTCTCCTACTTTTCTGGACAGTTATCAGTAAGTTCTGATATATTTTAGTCTTTTGAAATGATATGAAAAGTATAATGGAAATCATGGCACTATTCTGAGAAATCGTTTAATAAGTTAGTGCTGTTCATCCATTAATGATTAATGTTGGAGTCTGAAAACTCTTGTAAACAGGGCTTTTCCAGGCTCTCAGGTTTGTTACACATCTGAGCCCATCTTCATGATCCACTAGCGATTTCCAAGAAGCCCCGGCAGGGGAAAACATTTTAGAGACAAGTCAGCCTGAGCCTGTCTGGCCTTTTACATTCCCTTAAAGATAACACTTCTTAGACTGCTAAATTGTGAGTCCGTGGAACCATGTGATCCACCTAAACGTGACCGGGTGGCCAGCCAATCACAGAGGGCAGACAAGTCCGCCTCAGCTTCACAGGCTCAGGACAAATGGAAGCAAAGGGCAGGGGCCATTCAGAGACTTGAAATCACCAAATACTGCCTGAGACTGCTTGACCACACACTTTAAAGTTCGCTCTCACTTCAGAAGACACGTGACTGCAGGCAGGCGGGCCTCCTAAGCCACCGGGCGACATAAGCTAGGGACTCTGGAATGGGTACTTAGGACAGGGCAGCTTTCTGTCCCAATTTCCTAGAGCAAACCCCTTGGTGTCAAATCAAGATCACTTCAGGAAGCTGCCAGCATCCTAACCAAATCCTCTTAGAAAGGCTTCCCGTCGCCTGCCCTGCAAAGTTGTGAGGACAGAAGTGGGAAAAGTAGCTGAGGACAGGGCTCCCAGGCCCAGTGCGGCAGACTCTGGGGACTCGACAGTCCCCAACAAGCCACAGCCACACACCAGCTCTTGAGCTACTCCCTTTGATCTATTGTTTAAAATGAAAGCTAATTACAGTCAGCAGATTAGGACTCAATTCCTCTCGAGGAAATCTCGCAGGAACGAGTATCAAAACCTGATTAAGTCTTCGTTCCACTCTCCTTCCCGGTTCAGCGGTATGAGAGACCCGAGGGGTTTGCAAACACGGCGGGAGGGGTGTAAAGGGGAGAGGGGATAAACATCTAGAGAGGAGTCCTATTTCAAGCCTCACTCGTCCTCTAACCCATACTCCAGAGAGACAGCCGGGTGCTGGGGGAGTCGCAGTCCGGGTGCGCAGGCTGCGCACTTCTCCAGGGTCCGTGGAGACTACCGACTGCAGCCCACCAAACATGCGCCCCTCACCGCCGCTGGGGACACACCGCCCCAGCCGGCACCCGGCGCCCGCGTCCCCGGAGACGCCCACCCGCACCCACCGCCGGCTCGCGCCCTCCCTGAAGTCCAAGAAGCGCACCCGCGGCTGCCGCGCACGTCTCCGCTCGGCCCTCTGCCTCCTTCCTAACACTCTGCCTGCCAGAGGAGACAGAACCATTGTTCAATGGCTTGGAAGCCCATATTTCCCAGCCCCTGCCAAGCGGGGTGAAAAACGAGGCAAAGCCGCGGGTCTGGGGGTGGGAGTGTAAGCGAATGAAGACTAGTTCAGGCAAGGCTTTAAGGATACCCCAAACCCCATCGTCGCCCAAGCCCGGCTCTCCGTAGCCGCGGCGCTGACAGCTCAGAGGCACCGCCAGGGTGGGGAGGAAAAGAAGGCGAGAGGAGCGGAGAGGCGCCTCCTAGGAGCGGGGTGGGCAAAAGGAGACCCGCGCCTGGGGGAACCCTGGCGCCCCGGCTGGGTCTGGGCAGCCCGGGGAGGGGCGCGTCCTCACTTACCCGCTCGGGTGGCGTCGCTCTCCCGGGGCGTCCAGCACAGTGCAAGAAGCAGCCAGAGCGCCCAGAGCGCGGACGTGCCCATGGTGCCCGCCTGGATGGTGCCGCCGCCGTTCGCTCCGCACAACAAGTTACCAGCCTTTCGGAAAGGAGGAAGGAGGTGGGGGCAGGGAGGGGGGAGGGGGAGGAGGAGGGGAAGGAGTTAGAAGGGGGGAAAGGGAGCGGGGAAGAAGAAGGCACCCCCTCTCCTACAACTTGCACAATCTCCTCCCCACCAGCCAGCCCACCCACCTACCCACCTACCTACCTCCCCAGGCTGCAGCAGCTGTGCAAGGCGAGCCTGCGAGAAGAAAATAATGCAGGCGCTGCAGAGGAGAGGGCAGAAGAGGGGAGGGTACAGGAGAGGAGGGGAGGGGGTGGGGAGCTAAGAGCAGAGGAGAAGGCAGAAGACACAGAAGCCGGCCCCGGAGCACCCACACTGGCGACTGCTGGAGCGCGGGGTGAGGAGCTGGGAGGGGGCAGGAGGGGGAGTGGTCAGAGGGGCGGGGGAGGGCGGGGGGGAGAGGAGGCTTCAGCCCTCCTGTCTCATCGACGCGCCCCTCATGTAAAATCGCGGCAGCCAGGTGCCTGCGCCAAGGGTGTGTGAGTGTATGTGCGAGTGTGAGCGTGCGGGCGTGAGTGGCCGTGGCGCCGCTGCCACCCGGACTGCTGCTGGGGCCCAGCTGCTCCGCGCGTCCGCCAGGGGCTCACGGGGGCCCGGGGCGGCAGCTGGTTGGCTCGCGCGCAGCCTTCGCCTCCAATCCTCGGCGCCTGCCCTAATTTCCTGATCCAGGGAACCTGCCGCCGCAGCAGCTGGGCGCTCCCTACAGTCATTACTGTACCCTCCCGGCAGCCTCCAACAGTAAATGCAGCGGCGGCGGCGGCAGCAGCAGTTAGCGCCGATGCAACTATTGCTGCTATTGCCTCTGCCTTCTCACTAACGGGGCTTGCGGCCCGGGGTTGGGGGGTGGGGCGCGGTGCAGCTTCCAGGGGCAACAAGCATCTGCGCCCCAAAGAGAGGCTGGTACTGTGAGGCTGGTAGGTAACGTCTTCCTCGGGCCTCCTCTTTCCACCTGAAAGTGCTGAAGAGAAGGGTCTAAATGTTTGGGCTGCACTGATGTGGAGTTCGGGATGCCTGCCTCAATTGCCATTTTTTTGCTAAAAATTAAATGTGTCTTTAAGTGAGAGTGTGTGTGAGAGTGCGCGCGGTTGTGGCTTGTCCTCTGTAATAGACCCGGACTAAAATAACCTAGTCTAGGATGAGGAGAAGGAAATTGCTAGCGCAGCTCTGCATTCTCTCATCAACGATTAGAGTTAATTGCTAATTGCACAAAATGATAGTTTAAGGGCCTGTAATTAAAAGCTGAACCTTTTCTCGTTTGGGGGAGGGGGAACCCGTAGGTTT
Organism: Pteropus vampyrus; assembly: GCF_000151845.1. Lineage (NCBI taxonomy): Eukaryota > Metazoa > Chordata > Mammalia > Chiroptera > Pteropodidae > Pteropus > Pteropus vampyrus. Next base: position 2,396,210 of record NW_011889082.1, read on the forward strand.
ATTCTTCTTGATATAGTTTGTAATATTCAATTACATGGCTTCCGGAAAGAAAAAGGAAGCAAAGGCAGGACTCCTAGGATTGATCCTTATTTTGTGCCTAGCATTATTGAGCCCAAAATTTGCTTTTGTTTACTTCAGTTTTATTACACACTTTCCGCTGGTTGAGATGCATTGTCTGCTGTGGTCTAATAAGCATCTAACAAGACGTGGAGGGCACATCGAGCTATTTTACCTTCTTAAATAAAGGGTTTATATATTTTTAAAAAGTTGTTTTTATCATGAAAGCTCAAACTCTGCTAATTTCAATAAGACCATACTCTGATGTAATTCTGTTGGTGATATGAAAAGTAGTGGACACTGCCTAGTTATATTCTGCTTGTCCCGGTTCTTCTGGGTATCTGTCAAGGCTAGTCATCAGATGGGATATATATTAGGAACTTACTGTATCCAGGAGAGGAAGACCAGAGGAAAAATTCCAGGTCAGGCTACACTTTGGTGGGGCCAGAGGACATTCAGATTGTGACTGATAAACATGAAGGGGCTTATATCTGTGTATAGGTGGAATCTTGCACAGCAGCTCAGTTTGATTGCTATTTTGCCCACTCCGTGGTTACATGCTTGATACAAACTGTAACGGCCACGGGCATGTTGCCTGTGAAACTGATTTGAAATTTGTTTTATGCCATTTTGTAGTGAAGATGCATGTGGGTGTTGTTCACCTAAGAGGCATTAAGGTGTGGTAGTAAAACTTTAGGTACATACTTGGGGTTCTGAAAAACCATCTGATAATGAGCTGTGTCACTTTACAGAAGAGAAAAGGTGCTGGAGCAGATGAGTGGCCTTAATATGAGCAGGTGTAACAGTCATGTGGCTTGTTTTAAATATTTTACTCACAGATAAATGTATGTTACAAGCGGAACACTGATAAGGTATAACAAGATTTATCTTTGACAGACATGTGTTATACTTTCTATCTCTCCAAGAGTTATAAATAAACTGTTGGTGAACTTAGCTGTGGCTCTGCATTCAATTCTGTAGCTTTTTCGTTGAATTAAAAGAAAGCATAACTTTCGACTCCCACTCTGATTGGCTATGTAACTTGGGGGAAATCACTGTGCCCATTTCTGACCTGTAAAGTAAAAACAACATCAATCCACATCATATCAAAGTGCTCTGTGGCCTCAAGGACCAGCTCTCTGCAAAGCATTGATTTTTAGAAGAAAAGGTTTATAAGGAGGAATTAATTTGATTAATACAGAAAATAACTAAATGACCAAAAAAAAAATAAATAAATTTATCATGAATGGAGACTGGTGTGGTTGAACAAACTGGGCTTAGAGCGGTTGACCCTGCTAGATTCAGAAGACTGTAGGTAAATGCATAGGCAATCCCATTCCTCCCACAATCCACCCCATTCATTTATCTGCAGAACGAAAACTCCTTAATTATTCCTGGGTAGTAGGCAGTGGGCATATAAAGATACTTACTTGAGGAAGCTCACTCAGGATCTGGTGGGGAGGCAGAGAAATGACAATTACATTACCCAATGCACAGCACAAGGGATGCTTGAGATACTATAAGATTACAGGGGAAGAGTAGCTAATCTGGCGTGGGGCTGGGGCGGGGGTGTGGCGAGAGTATCAAAAAAAGGCTTTCTAGAGCAGTTGTGCCTGAGCTGACTATAGTCATTTTTACCAAGCAATTCTAATTCTCCTTACTGCTGGACATATGGAAGGATTGCACTTCCTGGCCTCCTTATGGTGGGGTGGGACCGAAAGACTAATTTCGGCCAATTATTTGTGAGCAGAAGTTACAGGGTGCCACTTGCAGACTGAAGCATTTAATCGCTTGCATGAGACCCTCTCTTTCTGTCTGCATGATGACACAAAATGTTCAAGAGGTGTCTGCTCCATTAGCCTGGTCTCTGAGTGACTAGATGAGTAGTCCTCTGCTATTTACATGTTTCTGGCAATGGTCACATAGTGTAGAGGTCAGCAAATAGCCAGTGGCCAGTTTTGTACGGTCTATCAATTAGAATGTTTTATATATTTTTAAAAAGGTTATATCCAAAAAAAAAAAAAGAAAGAAAGAAAAGAAAAAAGAAATAGGAAGAAAAAACTATGCAACAGAAACTGTATGTTGCTCACAAAGCCTAACGTATTTACCATCTGCGTCTCCAGAGGAAAAAAACAAACTTCCTGACCCCTAACACCAAGTGAGTGAGAAATAAACCTACTGAGCTTTTGTTACCTCAGGATGACCCAGCATTAACCTGACTAATACATGAGGTGAAGGGGGAAGGAAGACCATGGCGAGCAGAGTGAACAAAGGCAAGAGGGCATCAAGTATTCAGGGGAATATAAGAGATTCGGGATGATTCAAAGATGGTGGTCAGTGGATAATGGTGGGAAGTAAGGCAGAAGAAGACAAGCAAGGACCGGATTATGTGGAGACTTGTATGTCATGCTAACATGTTAAACTTCATCTTGGCCATGGTGAGGACTTGTGATAATTTTTTTTTATTTTTTAAAAATTAAGTTATGCAAGTTACTATGGAGTAATTATAAGATACAGAAAAAATAAAATAATTTTTTAAAAGCATACTTTTGGTACCCAGAGATATCAACATATTTTATTTATTTCCTTTTAAAAATATATTTAATTTTATCTTCAAGTCTCAGATTTGCATTGACATTATTATAATTGGTTCAGTTATTGGCTCTCTTTATTTCCTTATTTGTTAATTTACCTTTGTAAACAATTTTTTAAAAAGTATCCTTGAGCCCACTACCACCTCCAAGAAAGAATATTGACGGTAACACACATCCATCTAGCTGCTTTTCTGTGAACGCATCTCCTAGCCTTCCCCCATGTAGGAAACCACTACTGTGATTGATTTTGATCAGAGGCAGGACCTCCAGTGTGTTTCCCAAAGTTCACTCTGGCACTAGCATGAAGGGCGTCTTATTTGGGAGGCAGAATAGGATAAGACTAGAGGAAGGACAGTTAGAGACCCTAGTAGCCAGAGGAAACATAAAGGAAGGAGGGGAAGAAGCTGTTATTTGCAGTCTGAAATGTTCATTTAATTTCTTCAAGAGTTTTTCTCCCCAGTCCTTTGGATATATCTCTTAGGATGGTGTTTTCCAAACATGCACCATCCATAAGAATCCCTGGAAATGTCTACCAAAAGAGCAAATTCCCAGGTTTTTCCGCAAAGACCCTCATCGGGTAGGTCTAGGGCAGTGCCCGAGGAGCCGCATGTGTAACCTCACTCCAGTCGATGCTTAGGGTTAGCCATGATTAAGGAACTCTCTCGGAGAATTCTTCAATGCAGTTTTAACTGCCAAGAAACATTTTTTTTTCTCTCAAATATGTATACCTTTGTTTGTTCATTTTCTTCAGAGAAAATGCTAAGGTTAATGTGGGGCATTTCCTTAAGCATGTAAACTAATAAATATAAGCAGCAGAAGTAATCTTCAAACCAATTTGCCAGTTTGAAGCACTTACTATATTGTCTTCTATGCCATAGCTTTACTGTAGGAAGTAAGAAGTGAAATGAACTGTCCCTTTCTGAAGTATTTGATGGCAACTCCCCAGATCTCCATTGCATCGTTTTCTAATTGTGTGATAACTCCGTGAAATGAACGGGATTTACCCCACCCCAGACTCTGTGGGCAGGGCCTGATGATCTAGACCAGTGGGTCGCAAACTTTAGCTTTCATAAGAATCACAAGGTTGGCTTGCTGGACCCCACACCAAGAATTTTTGATTCACCATTTCTGGGGTGGAGCCTAAGAATTTGTATTTCTAACAAGTTCCCAGGTGATACTGAGGCCATTGGTCAAGAAACACACTTTGAGAAACACTGTTCTACCCCCATCAACAAAGATTCCCCATTCAGTCACTGTGATTAATTCAGGGGCTGCAACCAGTCAGCCTATGGCCTTCTCCTGACCACAATGATTGGATGTTTCAGCCTTTAGCACATTACACAAGTTGGTACAGTTACAATGAAGACACTTTTGCTTGGTTAGAAAAGCACTTTTTTCTAAGCAATGTGGTGTATGGACGTTAGGCATTGTGCCACCAAGAAAGAAGCCAATTTGAAACTTACTGACTCATGTTGAAGAGGAGGCTGAGAGAATCAGAGAAACAGCACCCAAACTTGACCTTGAGCCTCAGCCCAGGTCATCTTCGCTTGAAAGCTGCCATTCTGTAGGACTTCTCGCTTATGTGGTCCAATAAATTCCCTTTGTGGCCTAAGCCAGTTTGGACTGAGTTTCCTGCTAACTAACAAGTAACTAACTGATAAAGGTGCCCTCTTGAGGGATGTGGTGTGCATACTGTAAAGCACTGGGAAAAATTCCACATATGGCCATCCAGTGGAAGTAACATG
>NW_011889082.1:2400655-2403135 GCF_000151845.1 Pteropus vampyrus
TGTGGCCTCAAGGACCAGCTCTCTGCAAAGCATTGATTTTTAGAAGAAAAGGTTTATAAGGAGGAATTAATTTGATTAATACAGAAAATAACTAAATGACCAAAAAAAAAATAAATAAATTTATCATGAATGGAGACTGGTGTGGTTGAACAAACTGGGCTTAGAGCGGTTGACCCTGCTAGATTCAGAAGACTGTAGGTAAATGCATAGGCAATCCCATTCCTCCCACAATCCACCCCATTCATTTATCTGCAGAAGGAAAACTCCTTAATTATTCCTGGGTAGTAGGCAGTGGGCATATAAAGATACTTACTTGAGGAAGCTCACTCAGTATCTGGTGGGGAGGCAGAGAAATGACAATTACATTACCCAATGCACAGCACAAGGGATGCTCGAGATACTATAAGATTACAGGGGAAGAGTAGCTAATCTGGCGTGGGGCTGGGGCGGGGGTGTGGCGAGAGTATCAAAAAAAGGCTTTCTAGAGCAGTTGTGCCTGAGCTGACTATAGTCATTTTTACCAAGCAATTCTAATTCTCCTTACTGCTGGACATATGGAAGGATTGCACTTCCTGGCCTCCTTATGGTGGGGTGGGACCGAAAGACTAATTTCGGCCAATTATTTGTGAGCAGAAGTTACAGGGTGCCACTTGCAGACTGAAGCATTTAATCGCTTGCATGAGACCCTCTCTTTCTGTCTGCATGATGACACAAAATGTTCAAGAGGTGTCTGCTCCATTAGCCTGGTCTCTGAGTGACTAGATGAGTAGTCCTCTGCTATTTACATGTTTCTGGCAATGGTCACATAGTGTAGAGGTCAGCAAATAGCCAGTGGCCAGTTTTGTACGGTCTATCAATTAGAATGTTTTATATATTTTTAAAAAGGTTATATCCAAAAAAAAAAAAAGAAAGAAAGAAAAGAAAAAAGAAATAGGAAGAAAAAACTATGCAACAGAAACTGTATGTTGCTCACAAAGCCTAACGTATTTACCATCTGCGTCTCCAGAGGAAAAAAACAAACTTCCTGACCCCTAACACCAAGTGAGTGAGAAATAAACCTACTGAGCTTTTGTTACCTCAGGATGACCCAGCATTAACCTGACTAATACATGAGGTGAAGGGGGAAGGAAGACCATGGCGAGCAGAGTGAACAAAGGCAAGAGAGCATCAAGTATTCAGGGGAATATAAGAGATTCGGGATGATTCAAAGATGGTGGTCAGTGGATAATGGTGGGAAGTAAGGCAGAAGAAGACAAGCAAGGACTGGATTATGTGGAGACTTGTATGTCATGCTAACATGTTAAACTTCATCTTGGCCATGGTGAGGACTTGTGATAATTTTTTTTTATTTTTTAAAAATTAAGTTATGCAAGTTACTATGGAGTAATTATAAGATATAGAAAAAATAAAATAATTTTTTAAAAGCATACTTATGCAAGTTACTATGGAGTAATTATAAGATACAGAAAAAATAAAATAATTTTTTAAAAGCATACTTTTGGTACCCAGAGATATCAACATATTTTATTTATTTCCTTTTAAAAATATATTTAATTTTATCTTCAAGTCTCAGATTTGCATTGACATTATTATAATTGGTTCAGTTATTGGCTCTCTTTATTTCCTTATTTGTTAATTTACCTTTGTAAACAATTTTTTAAAAAGTATCCTTGAGCCCACTACCACCTCCAAGAAAGAATATTGACGGTAACACACATCCATCTAGCTGCTTTTCTGTGAACGCATCTCCTAGCCTTCCCCCATGTAGGAAACCACTACTGTGATTGATTTTGATCAGAGGCAGGACCTCCAGTGTGTTTCCCAAAGTTCACTCTGGCACTAGCATGAAGGGCGTCTTATTTGGGAGGCAGAATAGGATAAGACTAGAGGAAGGACAGTTAGAGACCCTAGTAGCCAGAGGAAACATAAAGGAAGGAGGGGAAGAAGCTGTTATTTGCAGTCTGAAATGTTCATTTAATTTCTTCAAGAGTTTTTCTCCCCAGTCCTTTGGATATATCTCTTAGGATGGTGTTTTCCAAACATGCACCATCCATAAGAATCCCTGGAAATGTCTACCAAAAGAGCAAATTCCCAGGTTTTTCCGCAAAGACCCTCATCGGGTAGGTCTAGGGCAGTGCCCGAGGAGCCGCATGTGTAACCTCACTCCAGTCGATGCTTAGGGTTAGCCATGATTAAGGAACTCTCTCGGAGAATTCTTCAATGCAGTTTTAACTGCCAAGAAACATTTTTTTTTCTCTCAAATATGTATACCTTTGTTTGTTCATTTTCTTCAGAGAAAATGCTAAGGTTAATGTGGGGCATTTCCTTAAGCATGTAAACTAATAAATATAAGCAGCAGAAGTAATCTTCAAACCAATTTGCCAGTTTGAAGCACTTACTATATTGTCTTCTATGCCATAGCTTTACTGTAGGAAGTAAGAAGTGAAATGAACTGTCCCTTTCTGAAGTATTTGATGGCA
>NW_011889082.1:2404145-2406748 GCF_000151845.1 Pteropus vampyrus
GAAGGTATTAGTAAAGACTGTCTTAAACGACTTTCTTGTGCATCTTGGCCTAGTCAGCTCTCCACCCCCACATCAACCCCAAATCAAATGCTCAGAATGGACTTATTACAAATGAATCCCTATTGAAGGTTGCAGTCTAATAACATATTTTTGAAATTACAAGGCCAAAGACTTTTGCAGGCTGTTTTTGAATAATTTCATAAAGTAAAAATGGGGCCAGATGTGGTAAAGAGTTTATGGCTAGTGTGAAACTCCAAAATGGGTATGAAGCTAGACCAATGGTTCTCATTCGGAAGTAATTTCCCTCCTCCACCCTGCCCCATGAATATTTGGCAATGTTTCAGGACATATTTAGTTGCCATGCCTTGGAGAGAGGTTCTACTGACATTTAGGGGGTAGGGCTACTGCAGAATGAACATCCTGCAGTGCATAGGACAGCTACCCCACAACAAAGAATGATCTATCCGGTCCAAAATGTCAATGGTGCCATGGTTGAGACAGCCTGGGCTAGACTTATGAGAAGTCAGATGATTCTGTAATGTGTTAGCTTTTCATCTGGAGCAGGGTAGGGCAACATTATTTGGAACTTGGATCGCCCAAAAGAAAGTTGTTCTCTCTCTGAACAAAGAAAGCACAAACTGGGTTTTGTTCAGTTGAAGATAGATGTGAATGCAGTATCAGAGGGCAGTGGGTAGATTTACAGACCTGGGAGATGTAAAGCAAACAAGTATTTTACATTTAAATTGAATAGACCAGTTTAGGGCATCCACATTCCAGCTGCGTTGTGAACTCATTGGTGTCCTTTATTTTGCAGTATTAGGTTTTGTTTTGCTTGCTTTTCAATGAAGGAATAAAGTGCTGGAACTCTTCTTCTTTGCTTTTCAGAAACTCTGATAGTTAGTTTCTAAGATTCTGGTCCCAAATTTAATTGCTGTGATTTGTCATAAATGCAATTTACAGGAGATTTTGAAATGTGGCGCCATGGCATTTAAAACACTTATAACAGGAGTTTCAATAGAAATGGAGATTTTGTGGCCCCTACTGGGCTAGCCCAGTATAGATGCTTTTTAGGACATAAGAATTTTAATCTGCCTGTTATGAGTACTGCAGCAAGGTTTTAGGTATGTACCATTTCACCATGACAGTTCCATTTTCAAACTTTTACAAGTTTTGTGGCAGTGGATATCTGATGTACATAATGTTGTCTTCTTATATGTGAGATTTAAATTCATATTACGCTACTGCTCATACTCCTGAGTGGCTGAATTGCTGAGTGGCTATGCTTTTTCTAACCTGGCGCTTGGGGAAAGTTTTGTCTTAGTATCTCCAAATTGTTTTAGAAACACATTTATGAGGAGTTCCAATGCCGATAGCAACCGTATCTAGAGTATGGAGAAGAGTCCCAATTCTCAAGCCTGCTTTTTAGGGTTCTATGGTAGATCGAAGAAGGTACGAGTAATTTGGAATTGTTGGAGCATAGAGTGGCATGGGGCGGGAGTGCAGCTGAGGAAGGCATTTGAATATTATTTGGATTTTTATCCCACAAGCAATTAGTATGCCATCACAGGTTAAAACACAGATTGCTGGACAATGGAATTAGATATGGATATTTAAAAATATGACTGGGAAGGTGATTATGATTTTACAGGATCCAGAGGGCACCCGTGTGGTGCCCGCAAACCTTTGTGCACTGAATGAATGCAGAGAGGCAGTGTAGGTTAATGGTTAAGAGAGAAGGTGCTAGAGCCAGTCTTCCTGAATTCAAAGCCTGGCTCACTTACTAGCAGTGAAAATTTAGGCCAATTATTTAACTTCTCTCTATGCCTTAGTTTTTATGACCTGAAAAATGGTCATAAATTCATGCACTTCTTATGAGAATTTAAGGCATTCACACAAATAAAGCAGTTAGAACAATGGCATATAATAAATGCTCAAGAATTGTTAGCTACTATTGTTAATAATAATGGCATTTGTTATTGCTACTGCTGTTGTTATCAGTAGCCACCATATAAAAGACAGGCAAAGAGGTTACAGGTATGGGCCCAGGACTGGAACGATGGAAGGCAGTGATTCTGTATCCTGCCTGCAGATTAAAATTTCCAGGAGAGCTTTTAAGATTATCAATACTGGAGTTTTACAATAAGCAATTCAATAACAATGTCTGAAAACAGGGCTTGGATATGAGCATTTTTAAGCTTTCCAGGTGATTCATGTTCTAACTGTGACTCACTCAGTGTCAAACCTGAAGCTCTGGGCAGGGTAGCATAGAAGGAAAACTGCCCGGTAAAGTTTAAATGGACTTCACCCTTAGGGAGATTGGAAGATTGTGGTGGCTGCTACAGAAGAAGCAAGAACAAATCCCTTACTAGTATTCCACAATGGCCTACTCTTCCTCCCTCTGTGAATCTTGCTTCTGGCTCGGCATCTCACATCCAGCTAGATTTCTCAATAGTAGGAGATCCAAGGGCTATGGGAGGTCAGAAGCTCTTCACAACCAGACTACGAGGAACCCAGCTGGCGTCTACCTATCAGTGATGGATTACATATCACCAATCCCATGCCTTTACAAATCAATCTACCACCAAAGACTTGTTGAATGCCTT
>NW_011889082.1:2406798-2432989 GCF_000151845.1 Pteropus vampyrus
GGGAAAGTTTTGTCTTAGTATCTCCAAATTGTTTTAGAAACACATTTATGAGGAGTTCCAATGCCGATAGCAACCGTATCTAGAGTATGGAGAAGAGTCCCAATTCTCAAGCCTGCTTTTTAGGGTTCTATGGTAGATCGAAGAAGGTACGAGTAATTTGGAATTGTTGGAGCATAGAGTGGCATGGGGCGGGAGTGCAGCTGAGGAAGGCATTTGAATATTATTTGGATTTTTATCCCACAAGCAATTAGTATGCCATCACAGGTTAAAACACAGATTGCTGGACAATGGAATTAGATATGGATATTTAAAAATATGACTGGGAAGGTGATTATGATTTTACAGGATCCAGAGGGCACCCGTGTGGTGCCCGCAAACCTTTGTGCACTGAATGAATGCAGAGAGGCAGTGTAGGTTAATGGTTAAGAGAGAAGGTGCTAGAGCCAGTCTTCCTGAATTCAAAGCCTGGCTCACTTACTAGCAGTGAAAATTTAGGCCAATTATTTAACTTCTCTCTATGCCTTAGTTTTTATGACCTGAAAAATGGTCATAAATTCATGCACTTCTTATGAGAATTTAAGGCATTCACACAAATAAAGCAGTTAGAACAATGGCATATAATAAATGCTCAAGAATTGTTAGCTACTATTGTTAATAATAATGGCATTTGTTATTGCTACTGCTGTTGTTATCAGTAGCCACCATATAAAAGACAGGCAAAGAGGTTACAGGTATGGGCCCAGGACTGGAACGATGGAAGGCAGTGATTCTGTATCCTGCCTGCAGATTAAAATTTCCAGGAGAGCTTTTAAGATTATCAATACTGGAGTTTTACAATAAGCAATTCAATAACAATGTCTGAAAACAGGGCTTGGATATGAGCATTTTTAAGCTTTCCAGGTGATTCATGTTCTAACTGTGACTCACTCAGTGTCAAACCTGAAGCTCTGGGCAGGGTAGCATAGAAGGAAAACTGCCCGGTAAAGTTTAAATGGACTTCACCCTTAGGGAGATTGGAAGATTGTGGTGGCTGCTACAGAAGAAGCAAGAACAAATCCCTTACTAGTATTCCACAATGGCCTACTCTTCCTCCCTCTGTGAATCTTGCTTCTGGCTCGGCATCTCACATCCAGCTAGATTTCTCAATAGTAGGAGATCCAAGGGCTATGGGAGGTCAGAAGCTCTTCACAACCAGACTACGAGGAACCCAGCTGGCGTCTACCTATCAGTGATGGATTACATATCACCAATCCCATGCCTTTACAAATCAATCTACCACCAAAGACTTGTTGAATGCCTTCTGTGGGACCAACTGCATGCCAGGTGACTGGAGGGTGGCAACAAATAGTAATGTGGTTGCTGTTGGGGAGGGAGTTTTTATTGCTTTGTTTGCTTTTTCTATGGGAGCCAAAATTCAGGCTTGTTAAGTGGTAATTGACAGTCCTTTCTTCTAAGGACGTTTTCTCTTGGATTTGCTGCCAATAGGAAGTGTATTATTCCTCAGAGTACTATAACATTCATTTATCGAGTGCCCACTCAATTATGAGGCATGACAGAGTTTGCCATCTAAAAGAGGAAAGACCACTTAATGATTTCTAGAGTCAGAAGTCTGGAATAAATGGATAGACAGATCAAAGAGTTAAGGGGATTCCATTGTAATTGGAGAAACACTTTTAGCAGGAGCCGAGTCTTCCACTGGAATCTTAAAGGAGCCTTTGAATAAGTTGTGTGGGAGAGAAAGTATGTTTGTGAATATAAAGTAATAGTAATTTCAGCTGATCATCTGATAGGGTAATGAAGTGCAGGTTGTGGTTAAGTTAAACCGTGGTGGGAACAGACCTAACACCTGGCAGAAATTAGAATTCTGTTTTGAGATCTTAAGGATTATTACTTCCACCCCAGGATAAATTGAACTCTCTCAGAAAATGTGCTTATCACAGCAGTTTTCTAGGTCTGATTATTTTTCTGGATGAACAATTCTTGCATGTGAGAGAAATCAAAAGCTTCACCTTTTGAGAGAGGTTTCCTTTTAGAGTTGGAGGTGGTTCATGGTTATTGACCCAAATTGAAGGACAATTGACATTTAATGACCCATATCAGACCTGGGTTCTAAATTGACTTGAATTTGCTTTGGGAAGAAGATAATGGAAGGCCCTTTGGAAGCACAGATCAGAGGTCACATGTGGATAGAGATAGAGAGGTGGGGAAGGATTGGGATTAGGATGAGGGAGTTGGAGAAATGGGGAATACTTAAGACTTCTATTGAATCGAATGCTTGCCTTTCACCTTCGTATTCATAACATATCAATTTCACCAGTATCTTTCTTTGAAATCAAAACTTCCTTTCTCCTGCTACAAAAAGTATGCACTTTGAGGATGAAAATGACGGTTTAAATACTTGTAGGGCCTGCCATGTTTTGTGAAATCTAATCGGAACATATGAACAGATCTTTCTAATCAGGTTCTCTTGGTGAAGTCCAGAATGGCACCCTTCTGGGAATAAGTGACTGCAAGGAGGATGGATTGTTGTTTAGTTTTCTTTACATTCCTTCATTTCTCTTCCTCCCCTTTGCCAGTAACTCAAAGAAAAAACAAAGGGGTGAGTGAGAGAGGGCTGGCTGGCACAAAGGCTATTCAAAACGCTCAACAGAAAATCTATGAAGGTCATGGAAGATTTCCTATTATAGTGGTTCCGTAGCACTCGGTGAGAGGGGTAGTTTTCTAAATGTGAAACAAACAAAAAAATGATAGCTATGTCTTAGTGTGAGAAGAGTGTCTTGAATTTGCATATTGCCTTTCTGCTTTCTGCAAACATGACATCTTTACTCTCTGGGTGGAGACGATGGACTGACTCTCAGGAGAGTAATTCCTCTACAGCAGTTTGGAGGAGCTCAAGCACAGATCCGTGCCTTTATTGAGTTTAAGCCAGTGTCCTCAGATTGTTTGAGTTCTAAATCTTACATATGGAAAGATGGATGTTAATATGAAATGTGGCTAGATAGTCTAAGTGAAGTCTCTTGATGAATCTTGTCTTATGTTTTAAAAAGGCACACTGTAAATTTTTATAGTTTCTTATTCTTTCTCCCCAAATGGCCATGCTGAGCTGGCCTCCATCTAGCATCTTTTTTTGGAGTAAGGCAAAAATAAAATGATAGAACAAAACAAGAGACACCAAGTAGTATTTATGTTACTATGACAATACCAAATTGGTTCATCTCAGGTAAAAGTTGGAGTCTCAGAGAAGATCCTTTGAAGAGAGAAATGAAAACATCCTATCTCTCTCTGTCGTTTTGATTAGGACCTTGTGGCAGAGTGCAATATTTAGAAATTTTGTTAATAACTTAAAGGAAAAAAAAACAGTAGTTATCATTTCTTTTTCTGTTTTTGCTAGAGCATCTTAATCACATCCAATAAAGTTGCTTATTTTCCTTTTCTTTATTCTACCCCTAGTCCCTGCCCTGCCTTCTTCCTGGCTCTCTTAAGAAATCTCAGGAGGTTCTGCCTATAGAAGAAAATTCACAGGATATGAAGAGAAATGGAACTGTGCCTTGTAGATCTAATATCATTTCCTCAAATCAAGTCCACTTAAGGGGAAGAGTCACTGGAGAAATTATCAGAAGTATTGCAACAAGGATTATTTGGAAATTGAAGGTGAAAACAGGAACTAGTCATCATCAGGTCAAATTCTCTTCCCATTTCCTCTGACTCGGATATTAACTGGCTTCAGTTCATTTATTTCTACTAACAGGTCTGATACCCTGTTGGATAGAGTAGCTGTTCCATTAGAATCTTTATTTTCTTAAAAAACAAAGTCGATTAAGTAGATGGGAAAGTTACTGGCCATTTAAATCTTGTTCTGCTATAAATACTTGCATCTAGACTTGACAGTGTACGTGTTGGGTTTACAACCACAGCAGCATATTGACTGTGCCTTCCCATTTGGTTATCTGGATTTTTTGAGGGCTCTTTGTGTTTTTCTCCCCAAATACTCCCTTGTTAATATTTTTTAATATCTTCTTAGGGGTATGGTGGGAGCCTTTGATTTATTTGCATTGAATAAGAGACTGCCATGGTTTGTGGCACTTATTTATAACTGGACTGCCAAATTCATCCTCTCGACTTGCTCTGTTGTACACATTAGTCTTGCTGAGAAACTTCTAAGTGTCTTTCTTTCCAAAAGCTAACAACCTTAGTATGGACACTTAGAGCTTCCTGCCCCCACCCATCTCTGTAAGTTTGTTACTAGTATTCCACAATGGCCTACTCTTCCTCCCTCTGTGAATCTTGCTTCTGGCTCGGCATCTCACATCCAGCTAGATTTCTCAATAGTAGGAGATCCAAGGGCTATGGGAGGTCAGAAGCTCTTCACCACCAGACTACGAGGAACCCAGCTGGCGTCTACCTATCAGTGATGGATTACATATCACCAATCCCATGCCTTTACAAATCAATCTACCACCAAAGACTTGTTGAATGCCTTCTGTGGGACCAGCTGCATGCCAGGTGACTGGAGGGTGGCAACAAATAGTAATGTGGTTGCTGTTGGGGAGGGAGTTTTTATTGCTTTGTTTGCTTTTTCTATGGGAGCCAAAATTCAGGCTTGTTAAGTGGTAATTGACAGTCCTTTCTTCTAAGGACGTTTTCTCTTGGATTTGCTGCCAATAGGAAGTGTATTATTCTTCAGAGTACTATAACATTCATTTATCGAGTGCCCACTCAATTATGAGGCATGACAGAGTTTGCCATCTAAAAGAGGAAAGACCACTTAATGATTTCTAGAGTCAGAAGTCTGGAATAAATGGATAGACAGATCAAAGAGTTAAGGGGATTCCATTGTAATTGGAGAAACACTTTTAGCAGGAGCCGAGTCTTCCACTGGAATCTTAAAGGAGCCTTTGAATAAGTTGTGTGGGAGAGAAAGTATGTTTGTGAATATAAAGTAATAGTAATTTCAGCTGATCATCTGATAGGGTAATGAAGTGCAGGTTGTGGTTAAGTTAAACCGTGGTGGGAACAGACCTAACACCTGGCAGAAATTAGAATTCTGTTTTGAGATCTTAAGGATTATTACTTCCACCCCAGGATAAATTGAACTCTCTCAGAAAATGTGCTTATCACAGCAGTTTTCTAGGTCTGATTATTTTTCTGGATGAACAATTCTTGCATGTGAGAGAAATCAAAAGCTTCACCTTTTGAGAGAGGTTTCCTTTTAGAGTTGGAGGTGGTTCATGGTTATTGACCCAAATTGAAGGACAATTGACATTTAATGACCCATATCAGACCTGGGTTCTAAATTGACTTGAATTTGCTTTGGGAAGAAGATAATGGAAGGCCCTTTGGAAGCACAGATCAGAGGTCACATGTGGATAGAGATAGAGAGGTGGGGAAGGATTGGGATTAGGATGAGGGAGTTGGAGAAATGGGGAATACTTAAGACTTCTATTGAATCGAATGCTTGCCTTTCACCTTCGTATTCATAACATATCAATTTCACCAGTATCTTTCTTTGAAATCAAAACTTCCTTTCTCCTGCTACAAAAAGTATGCACTTTGAGGATGAAAATGACGGTTTAAATACTTGTAGGGCCTGCCATGTTTTGTGAAATCTAATCGGAACATATGAACAGATCTTTCTAATCAGGTTCTCTTGGTGAAGTCCAGAATGGCACCCTTCTGGGAATAAGTGACTGCAAGGAGGATGGATTGTTGTTTAGTTTTCTTTACATTCCTTCATTTCTCTTCCTCCCCTTTGCCAGTAACTCAAAGAAAAAACAAAGGGGTGAGTGAGAGAGGGCTGGCTGGCACAAAGGCTATTCAAAACGCTCAACAGAAAATCTATGAAGGTCATGGAAGATTTCCTATTATAGTGGTTCCGTAGCACTCGGTGAGAGGGGTAGTTTTCTAAATGTGAAACAAACAAAAAAATGATAGCTATGTCTTAGTGTGAGAAGAGTGTCTTGAATTTGCATATTGCCTTTCTGCTTTCTGCAAACATGACATCTTTACTCTCTGGGTGGAGACGATGGACTGACTCTCAGGAGAGTAATTCCTCTACAGCAGTTTGGAGGAGCTCAAGCACAGATCCGTGCCTTTATTGAGTTTAAGCCAGTGTCCTCAGATTGTTTGAGTTCTAAATCTTACATATGGAAAGATGGATGTTAATATGAAATGTGGCTAGATAGTCTAAGTGAAGTCTCTTGATGAATCTTGTCTTATGTTTTAAAAAGGCACACTGTAAATTTTTATAGTTTCTTATTCTTTCTCCCCAAATGGCCATGCTGAGCTGGCCTCCATCTAGCATCTTTTTTTGGAGTAAGGCAAAAATAAAATGATAGAACAAAACAAGAGACACCAAGTAGTATTTATGTTACTATGACAATACCAAATTGGTTCATCTCAGGTAAAAGTTGGAGTCTCAGAGAAGATCCTTTGAAGAGAGAAATGAAAACATCCTATCTCTCTCTGTCGTTTTGATTAGGACCTTGTGGCAGAGTGCAATATTTAGAAATTTTGTTAATAACTTAAAGGAAAAAAAAACAGTAGTTATCATTTCTTTTTCTGTTTTTGCTAGAGCATCTTAATCACATCCAATAAAGTTGCTTATTTTCCTTTTCTTTATTCTACCCCTAGTCCCTGCCCTGCCTTCTTCCTGGCTCTCTTAAGAAATCTCAGGAGGTTCTGCCTATAGAAGAAAATTCACAGGATATGAAGAGAAATGGAACTGTGCCTTGTAGATCTAATATCATTTCCTCAAATCAAGTCCACTTAAGGGGAAGAGTCACTGGAGAAATTATCAGAAGTATTGCAACAAGGATTATTTGGAAATTGAAGGTGAAAACAGGAACTAGTCATCATCAGGTCAAATTCTCTTCCCATTTCCTCTGACTCGGATATTAACTGGCTTCAGTTCATTTATTTCTACTAACAGGTCTGATACCCTGTTGGATAGAGTAGCTGTTCCATTAGAATCTTTATTTTCTTAAAAAACAAAGTCGATTAAGTAGATGGGAAAGTTACTGGCCATTTAAATCTTGTTCTGCTATAAATACTTGCATCTAGACTTGACAGTGTACGTGTTGGGTTTACAACCACAGCAGCATATTGACTGTGCCTTCCCATTTGGTTATCTGGATTTTTTGAGGGCTCTTTGTGTTTTTCTCCCCAAATACTCTCTTGTTAATATTTTTAAATATCTTCTTAGGGGTATGGTGGGAGCCTTTGATTTATTTGCATTGAATAAGAGACTGCCATGGTTTGTGGCACTTATTTATAACTGGACTGCCAAATTCATCCTCTCGACTTGCTCTGTTGTACACATTAGTCTTGCTGAGAAACTTCTAAGTGTCTTTCTTTCCAAAAGCTAACAACCTTAGTATGGACACTTAGAGCTTCCTGCCCCCACCCATCTCTGTAAGTTTGTCACCTGTTCTTTCTACCTAGAACCCCCTGCTATGGTCACGTGTTTTCTCAGAGCTTACCTTTGCTTTTGGTTGCTAGTATCATGTAGGAGGGGAATGTCTATGATATTTTTACCATCATATACATGTTGCCACATCCAGTAAGGTTGGGGATCGCAAAACATTACTACTCATTTGCTTTCCTTTTGATATTTTTTAACCTTCTAAGGCTCTGTCTAAGCTCTTCAACTGTATTGATATTTCTGTAATTTTGAGGATCACAACTCCGGACCCCTCACTGGAAGGCTCCAGTATGCACATATTTAAAGGGCTCTTTAAGTGATTAATGGGAATAATCTGTCCTCAGCCCACGCTGATTGTACCTTTTGTAACCTACCGAAATTCCTATCAGAATCAGAGCTCAGACCCCAAATTTTTGAAGCCTTCATAAACTTCTGTTCTTTGGAGCATGTAGCATGGCCCTCTCATAGATGTGACACTTTATACTGGAATCCTTGTGTAACTTGAGAGCATAGAGTCTGGGACTGGACACGAGATATCTATCTTGTACTAAAGTTGCTTCATGGAAAGAAGTTAATGGTGGGATTCCACTGTGTATAATTTTAACCACTGAATGTGATCTGTGCTACTCGTTCATTGATGTAGATTATGCAGAACAAGCACCGTTCTTAAGGCATAATCTCTGACAGGGTGCACGCCTTTCCCATGCACACAGCCTGGAGATGCTCCAGGTGGTGGTAGCAATCACTGGCTTCCAGGTCTTGGAAGCCCACAGCTTTTCTCACTCACAGAGCTGGATGCAGCTCACAGATCTGCATTAGTTCTGAGAGGCACGCAGGAGAGCTAGTCCACCAGAACCTGGTATGCTCTCCCAGAGTTCAGGTGTGCCATCCGAGGAGATATGGTGAAGTGCCCATATTTGATAAGGGAAAGGAAGAATGGCCCTTGTCAAAGCAGCACGGGATTTCAAAGAGGAAAGGGACACTCCTGTGGTGATGAGTAACTCACTCTGAAAAGTGGCACTCTTGAAACTTCCTGCTCCTCCCCAGGCCCTGCAGGACCTTTGAGCTTAGGAACCCCGGGAATAATAAGCAGTGGTGTTTGATAATTCCAATAGGAAGTTTGCAGCCCCTAAAGACAATTTTAAATTGCCTGGACACATCCCATTACTAAGTAGCTGAGTGAGTAACAGGTAGGAGATTGCATGTGAGAGTGTGTGTGTTAGAAGGTTTTTGCTGGTGATAAAATACTGTCCAAATTGTAAGTAATATCCTCTCTGCTTGTCTAGAGGGTGACTCTGGTGACCTCATTTGAGAAAGAAAATACATTTTTCAAAGGGGCATTGTAGAAGGAACTTGTTTGACTCTGAGATGGCTTTGCAACATTTTCCATTTTCATCACTTTAATGTGTTATGACCTGTGCTGGCATTCGGATTCCAAAACTGGGAGCCGAGTCTAGACTGTTACTCATGAGCTCTATGTCCTTGAGAATGTGCCTACCTTCTGAGCCTCATTTTCTCCATCTTGGTAAGGAAATAGTTCTTGCCCTACGTATCTCTTACAGCATTCCATCTGCTCCAAAGAGAGAATGTACATATAAGTGATTGTCAGTGGTTTTCATGGAGTAGCCAGTGAGATTTTTGCTATGACAGCGTGCTGATAGTCTGAATTTAAAATTATAGGAGAAGGAGAAGTTAGGGTAAGTAACTTTGTATAAGTACTTTACTGACCCTCCTGTAAAGGAAAGGACCAAAATTTTATCCCCCTCTTCTTATAATTTCAGATTACGAACCTACCTTCGGGGTGGGCTGGGCAGTCCACTACCACAGGAGTACAAAGAGGCTTCTTAAAAAGCTCTCAAGATGGAAGGATGTGCTAGATGTGAGCAGTGGTGCTGGATGTTGACTGGCTCCAGAAAAAGTAAAGGATTCAGCCTTGAGCCAATGGTTTTGTAGATGAATCTAAAGAGATAGCAGTTGGGAGCCCAAGTCATTTTTTGTATGAGGCACCCTCAGCTGAGATAACACTGAGTAGGAGACCTCCTTCTTTTAACCTGAGGATCCATGTTGCTTAGATGGGAGTTTGCACTCTGTTTAGTGAGAGAGTAGCGCGGTTTTTAATACTATGTATTGCCCCCTTCGAAATACTCTGAAATGAAAATCATAGATAATACCACATGCATACATATATAACCTGTAAAAATATAACCAAAAAAATGCCCTAAGTATAAGAAAAAGAAATGGAAAACAATTTATAATAAAGCAATATGGCCCGACCACACCAGAAGACACAATGCAGCAGTCAGACGTTGCTCATGTAGAATCTCTGTAAAAACATGACCACATAGGCCAACTGATATAAGTATAGTGGGCTGGAGACTCATATCACAAGTGGTGTAGCTGCTAGTGATATGATTTTTTGAAAAGACGAGCCACAATTAGTGATGTCCAAACAAAATAATAGCAATCTTTCCTTTACTGGACACAGTTGCTGCATTCCTAGAAAATCTGGTGGATGTTAAAACTATGCAAAAATATTTTGTGCTTATATATAAAACAGAATCAGGATCCGGGCTCAGATCATTATAAACTGGAGAAAACCCTTAAGACTGGGTGGTCCCTGGCCCTGTCCTCTAAAAGCCAACAACATACCTTCAGTCATGTGACAACCAAAATGTGCTTTCTAGTTCCAAAACACCCTCTGGAGGTGGTGCCATCCTCATGGAGAAGCTCTAGGGTAAAGGCCCAGGCTCACACACACTGCTCTGGACACAGCTGGAAGTAACCATGCCTTCTAGTGAAGGCAGTGATAGCCAATAAAAGATCTTTTTGAATTTCGTGGGACACCAGGGCTGCCATAGTGAAATAACATAAACTGGATGGCTTAAACACCAGGAATTTATTTCTCACAATTCTGGAAGCTGGGAATTCCTAGATCGAGGTGCCAGCTGATTTGATACCTGGCAAGGGCTCTCTTCCTGGCTTGCAGATGGCTGCCTTCTTGCCATGTCCTCACATGGTAGAGAGAGAAGAGCACTCTGGTCTCTCTTCCACTTTTTATAAGGACACTAATGCCATCGTTGAAGCCCCACCCTCATGACCTCATCTCAACCTAATTATTTCCCAAGATCTCACCTCCAGGGCCACAATATATGAATCTGGGGGTGGAGTGTGGGGGGAGACACAAACATTCAGTCTATATCACCAGATTTCTGGCCTGCCTTTTTTTCTAAAGCAAATGTCTTCTGTTGGAAACTATTATGGTCTTCTGAGATCAAAGGAGCACATCTGAGTTCTGGCTATAGGGGCTAACTGGGAGCAAAGACTAACAAACCTTTGCCCATGAGGAAATACTGGGGGAGTTCTTAGATCTCCTGAGGTGGGCAGACCCTGGAAAGAGATTTTCTGCTCTTCTGGACAAGTAGAGTCCCAAGCAAGTTATGTTCAGGAGCATATACCTGGGAGTTAGACAGATCTGGGTCTGAACCCTGTTTCTGTCACCTGGGAGCTGTGTGACCCTGGGCAAGTTACTCAGTGGTCTGAACCTCAGCACGAAAATGGGGATAGACTTAACCTTGAAGGTTGGTGGTGAGGGGTAATGAGATCTTTTGTCAAGTTTTGCAGGGTTCTAGGCACATAATAAGATCTCATTCCATTTAACTGTTGTTGCTTTGGTAATACAGTCATCTTCTGAGGATTTATTTTTGTGGGGAAGGGCATTAGTCACAACTGAGGCTACTTAGAGCAACCTTGTGACAAGGTACAGCTCCATTTCAGCAAAAAAAAAAAAAAAAAGAGAGATTGAAAGTTTTTCTAGAAAGTAATTTAGGGGGAAAACAAGCCAGTTCTTGATCCTATTACGTGGGATATTTTAAACCTGAAAGCAAATAGCTTCCCTCTGACCCTTAATACTTAAGGGTATTCCCTCATAATACTTCATACTGAGTCCCGAGGGACCTCTGAGGTTAACTGAGGAATTATGACAATGATACAGTTGTATAATCTTTATACAACTGAAGGTATATGCAAAGGCTGCCATGGAATTACATGTTTGCCATCTCCTGTTGAACTCTCCTCAGCTAAAGTGACTTAAAACCTATCACTACTACTCTGTGTGGAAGGGACCTGGAATAGAAATTCATGTGATTCTTCCTTACCTATACTATTTTCCTAAAGAGTGGGTGCTAATGTGTGCTTATGCTGATGCAAAACAAGCAACCAGGCACTCTCATGCACACATATTTTCCTGCGACCAACCACAGAGAAAAATTGTTTGAATGTATTTAATGAAAACATTTTCCTAGCTCAGAACTTCTTAAAGAGATCCATATGGAAACGTCCCAGGTTTCTTAGAGGAAATACTGAAGGTTGCAGTATTCTTCTTTTTATCAGTGATGTTTTGCCAAAGAAGATGCTGGCTGTCTTTTTCACTGAAGAGCGAAAGGAAATTTTGATCATATACTTCCATCAGTCCATGGCACATTTTCAAATTTGTTTTCCTTTATAACATTAAGGTAGGTGCTTTTTAACTTTAACTATCTTGTTTCATAAAGGTTTTAAGACAATTAAAAAAGAATACAAAATATAATGAGGACTAAGGGGAAGAGAAATAAGGCAAAATTGGGCATAGAAAATGTGTGCCTGTAAAACAAAAATTTGGTTCTAGATTTCCCTATGACCAAGGCAAAGAGGAAAATCTCATTTGGTTAAGTGAGTTTTAAAAACGAAGTTTCTTAGCAAAAGCTAAATCGTCCCTGACATTGAGAACAGAAATAAGTTTTCCCATGGGTACTTGTAAAGAGTATGATCAATTTCTTCAAATGCCCAACAGCGGCTGCCACTGAATTATATGGGACTGTTCTACAGGACATCCCTCATTGTTGCCATTTTGCCAAAGTATAATTCTATAAAGGTAGAGAAAGAACCTCCAGGCAATTCTCCATTTATGCTATTCATTTTCAACTGAACTTTTGCAAAATGTTGAACAGCAAAGAGTTAGAGGTCATCTCTGAAAAGTACCCGGAATGCAGTTCTTTGCAGATGGGAAAGTGTAGAGCCATCAGAACAGTTCCATAAGCTGGGGAAGAGATGACAGAGATTTCTTTATAAATATAAAAATGAAATCCAAAGGTATAAAGGCTGGAAGGGAAGGCCACCTACTTCTGCATGTAGAGGTGCAAATGCATCAAAGAGGTATAGAAAATTTGAGGGAAAGGAAATAAAAATGAGTAATTTTATTACTTTAACTGCTATTAACACTGTCGTTTATTTCCTTTTCCCCCTCATGAATAATATGAACACAATCAGAATTTGCAGACAATTTTATATCATTTTTTCAAGTAGCATAAAATGAGCTAATGTATTTTATGTTATTTGGTGTGTGGGTGCTGTGATAGGGTTCCCACCATGGCTTCAGAACTTCCATAATGTGTGTTACATACCCACATGCCATGAATACACAACGCTTTGGGAAAAATAAGAAAAAAAGCCTATTTAAGTGGATTGTTAATCAGTAAAGAGACCAGAGGAGTTGTGGGGGGTGAGACTTGAGTGTGGGGAGGAATGTAATAGAAACAGAATCAGAAGGAGAAAGGACTGTGAGAACATCAGCCACTAGAGGATTCCTAACCTCTTGGGGCTCCCCACTAAGTGAGGCATTGGGGTTTCAATTTCATGTGTGTCTCAAGATGAAACAAGTGTACGTCCTGTAATATTTTTAAAACTAACATGAATAAGACCTGCCCTTTGATAAAAAGAGGTAAAAATGGAACATTAGATGGGTCAAATAATACGATGGTATACTGGTACTATTTGGCAAGTTTTTTCTCTTTTAAAGTAGCTATTCCTGCACTCCCTGTTTCACAGTTAAGAATTTTTCTTTTTCGAGGGTGGGGGACAAAAAGTCATCTATTGATTATAGAGGGAGATACTGGGGTTTACATTCAAACTAGTCCCCAACTGCAAATACTTCTCAATAATTCACTATTCACTTGGTTCGATTTTGTGTTTCTTTCTCCCAAAAATAAAACATTTCTGATGCTTAAATATAACTATAAATTCTTTGAAGTCACATCTTGAATGACCTCTAGGTTCTGATGTTTTTCTGTTGACCTTGTACAGATTTTTTTCTTCTCTTATTGTATTGCTTTGAGATGTGTCATTTTCTTCTTCGTTACTTTGAATTACCTTCTATTTCAGGAAGGGACGGGTAAGTGCATTTTCTTAAGTTGTAGTTTTCTGCTGGCCAGATGCTGTGATAAAATTTCATTTTCTCCAGGGACTGAAGTATGATTATCCAGTGAAGGGGCTAACCCTTTTTCTTTCTAATCACATGTGGCTTAGAGAAATTGGTCCCCATGTGTATGATTGCTTTGTTCTCTGACAGGTTAAAAAATCAGGGGAGGGAATCTGTCAGTATGTTGTCTCAGACAATCCCTTTTGTATAAAACAAAAAACAAAAAAACAAAAACTATATCTTCTGAGGAAATTCAACCAAATGTGACTTTAACCATCTAAAATCTTCCTTTCCCAAGAAATGAGTGTAAGTATCTGAAAAGACACAATGAAATTAGAACCTTTCGATTGATTTAATTAAGCAGCTGGGATTAATGAGAGGATGTGCTTTGCCTGCGGTAATAAATCCTCCTCCATTAACGAGTATTCAGTTAATGAAAGGAAACATTACATGTTTGGAATTTTATCTTTTCTCCAACATTGAAAATTGTATAAGTTGCTAGTTTTACTACTAGAAGCTGATGTCTCATGAAAATAAAAACTCCAGCTTTCTTATATCAAAAGGAAATAGATTTTTATTTTATTTTATTTTTTGCTCCTAGTACATGGAGGCAATCATCAGTATGTTTACGGCCCACACATTTATTTCAGAAATGTAAATACAGTATAGGTCTCCATCATATAAAAGGTCAACTTCTTGACAAATTGATTCAGAATTTCACTGTAAAGTGAATTCTCTTTTCTCATTGGCTTCTATTTTAAAGCCAGAGAAACACTGCCATGTTAGACTATATGAATGAATTCATAGTGTCTGATGAGAGGTTCAGATGGTTACCAAGCCTCTGGAATTCTGGGAACATCATTGGAATTCACCTGTTGACTATAATGCTCTTCTTTCCTTAGGGGCCTTGGGTAGTACTGTTCCTAGAAGGATTTCTCTCGCCTTTCCCTGGGTTCTAAGAATTTCTGTCTCTGTTCATGGCTTCTAGAAGTTCTTTATTCTTCCTTTAGTTTGGGTACTACTTGTGTATACCTCTGTAGATCTGGGCATTAGTATCATTTTACCACTGGGTCCACTGACAGCCTCATGGAGCCTTCCAATGTGAGTTTCCTCCTTTTCCCCTTCTTCCCCCACGGAGCAACTCCTTTCCTCTCGTTTCCCTTTCTAATCCTGCTCCTCTCTTCTAACTCCCCTTGTCCTCCCTCCCTTTCTCTCAGCATGTTTTGGTTTCTTCTTTTTATTTTGAAATATTAAAAAATCTAGAAAGACAGTAATAAAACAAATGACCTATTTCCACTATGAAAATTTATAATTAACATTTTAAACTTCAAATTTGATATTTTAAAATAAAATAAACTATTCCAGGTAAAGTCCTTTAATGCCCAGGTCCCATATTTTTCCTTGCCCTTCCTAGAGGTAACCCCCATTCAGTGTGTGTCCATTGAGCCAGAGATTCATTTGATGACCCTTCTTTGTCTGAGTGACCATGTCAACTGGTGCCCCACAGAAGGCTGTCCTCTTGCTTTGGGTCATTACTTTATTTATGTCAGTGGAGGCTGTGTGCTAGATGGGGGCTGTGGCTATTCTAGAAGGAGATTTAATAAACATCCATTCTTACTCAAGTTATATAGGACAATAAGCTGATTGAGTGGCCTATGGGTTCATTTTGTGGGGAAGAGTCAAGTGCAGGAGACTTTAGCAGATTCAGCCAGGTCCTTTCAAGCCACAGGAGTTCTTGTTGGAGTTTTGTCTCCCTGGTCTCCCATCTGTATAAGCAGCTAGGTCCTTAGTGACTGCTCCTAATTCTTTCTTTTCCAGGAACCCTAACTTGGATATTTAGCATTCTTAACCACATTCTTTATTTTCCTCTTGGTTTCTTATGGATTCTAAGTTCACATTTTTAATCCCGGCCTCATGGCTGTTTCCTGATTCCCTGGTTGGTATTGATATTCTTAAATCTAACACCATCCCCAAACTCTTCTTAATTCAGTTGGAGAAACTCAGCAATGGGCTCTGATACTTTCTTCCTCCTAACCCACCAGAACATGCTAGGAATTAGGAAGAGGCTGGTAATCTACCTGGCTAAGCTTTGACTTTCCCCCTAGAAGAAAGGACTGTGAGAACATCAGCCACTAGAGGATTCCTAACCTCTTGGGGCTCCCCACTAAGTGAGGCATTGGGGTTTCAATTTCATGTGTGTCTCAAGATGAAACAAGTGTACGTCCTGTAATATTTTTAAAACTAACATGAATAAGATCTGCCCTTTGATAAAAAGAGGTAAAAATGGAACATTAGATGGGTCAAATAATACGATGGTATACTGGTACTATTTGGCAAGTTTTTTCTCTTTTAAAGTAGCTATTCCTGCACTCCCTGTTTCACAGTTAAGAATTTTTCTTTTTCGAGGGTGGGGGACAAAAAGTCATCTATTGATTATAGAGGGAGATACTGGGGTTTACATTCAAACTAGTCCCCAACTGCAAATACTTCTCAATAATTCACTATTCACTTGGTTCGATTTTGTGTTTCTTTCTCCCAAAAATAAAACATTTCTGATGCTTAAATATAACTATAAATTCTTTGAAGTCACATCTTGAATGACCTCTAGGTTCTGATGTTTTTCTGTTGACCTTGTACAGATTTTTTTCTTCTCTTATTGTATTGCTTTGAGATGTGTCATTTTCTTCTTCGTTACTTTGAATTACCTTCTATTTCAGGAAGGGACGGGTAAGTGCATTTTCTTAAGTTGTAGTTTTCTGCTGGCCAGATGCTGTGATAAAATTTCATTTTCTCCAGGGACTGAAGTATGATTATCCAGTGAAGGGGCTAACCCTTTTTCTTTCTAATCACATGTGGCTTAGAGAAATTGGTCCCCATGTGTATGATTGCTTTGTTCTCTGACAGGTTAAAAAATCAGGGGAGGGAATCTGTCAGTATGTTGTCTCAGACAATCCCTTTTGTATAAAACAAAAAACAAAAAAACAAAAACTATATCTTCTGAGGAAATTCAACCAAATGTGACTTTAACCATCTAAAATCTTCCTTTCCCAAGAAATGAGTGTAAGTATCTGAAAAGACACAATGAAATTAGAACCTTTCGATTGATTTAATTAAGCAGCTGGGATTAATGAGAGGATGTGCTTTGCCTGCGGTAATAAATCCTCCTCCATTAACGAGTATTCAGTTAATGAAAGGAAACATTACATGTTTGGAATTTTATCTTTTCTCCAACATTGAAAATTGTATAAGTTGCTAGTTTTACTACTAGAAGCTGATGTCTCATGAAAATAAAAACTCCAGCTTTCTTATATCAAAAGGAAATAGATTTTTATTTTATTTTATTTTTTGCTCCTAGTACATGGAGGCAATCATCAGTATGTTTACGGCCCACACATTTATTTCAGAAATGTAAATACAGTATAGGTCTCCATCATATAAAAGGTCAACTTCTTGACAAATTGATTCAGAATTTCACTGTAAAGTGAATTCTCTTTTCTCATTGGCTTCTATTTTAAAGCCAGAGAAACACTGCCATGTTAGACTATATGAATGAATTCATAGTGTCTGATGAGAGGTTCAGATGGTTACCAAGCCTCTGGAATTCTGGGAACATCATTGGAATTCACCTGTTGACTATAATGCTCTTCTTTCCTTAGGGGCCTTGGGTAGTACTGTTCCTAGAAGGATTTCTCTCGCCTTTCCCTGGGTTCTAAGAATTTCTGTCTCTGTTCATGGCTTCTAGAAGTTCTTTATTCTTCCTTTAGTTTGGGTACTACTTGTGTATACCTCTGTAGATCTGGGCATTAGTATCATTTTACCACTGGGTCCACTGACAGCCTCATGGAGCCTTCCAATGTGAGTTTCCTCCTTTTCCCCTTCTTCCCCCACGGAGCAACTCCTTTCCTCTCGTTTCCCTTTCTAATCCTGCTCCTCTCTTCTAACTCCCCTTGTCCTCCCTCCCTTTCTCTCAGCATGTTTTGGTTTCTTCTTTTTATTTTGAAATATTAAAAAATCTAGAAAGACAGTAATAAAACAAATGACCTATTTCCACTATGAAAATTTATAATTAACATTTTAAACTTCAAATTTGATATTTTAAAATAAAATAAACTATTCCAGGTAAAGTCCTTTAATGCCCAGGTCCCATATTTTTCCTTGCCCTTCCTAGAGGTAACCCCCATTCAGTGTGTGTCCATTGAGCCAGAGATTCATTTGATGACCCTTCTTTGTCTGAGTGACCATGTCAACTGGTGCCCCACAGAAGGCCGTCCTCCTGCTTTGGGTCATTACTTTATTTATGTCAGTGGAGGCTGTGTGCTAGATGGGGGCTGTGGCTATTCTAGAAGGAGATTTAATAAACATCCATTCTTACTCAAGTTATATAGGACAATAAGCTGATTGAGTGGCCTATGGGTTCATTTTGTGGGGAAGAGTCAAGTGCAGGAGACTTTAGCAGATTCAGCCAGGTCCTTTCAAGCCACAGGAGTTCTTGTTGAAGTTTTGTCTCCCTGGTCTCCCATCTGTATAAGCAGCTAGGTCCTTAGTGACTGCTCCTAATTCTTTCTTTTCCAGGAACCCTAACTTGGATATTTAGCATTCTTAACCACATTCTTTATTTTCCTCTTGGTTTCTTATGGATTCTAAGTTCACATTTTTAATCCCCGCCTCATGGCTGTTTCCTGATTCCCTGGTTGGTATTGATATTCTTAAATCTAACACCATCCCCAAACTCTTCTTAATTCAGTTGGAGAAACTCAGCAATGGGCTCTGATACTTTCTTCCTCCTAACCCACCAGAACATGCTAGGAATTAGGAAGAGGCTGGTAATCTACCTGGCTAAGCTTTGACTTTCCCCCTAGATCTGCACAGCTTTATTCCATTACTGCCAACTCTCAAGTCCTTGGGTGTAAGTAGGGTCCCAGGAAGCAAAACTTAGTGGTGTTGAGAAGCCTGGAGCCTGAGTTGTAAACACCAACTTTATGAGCAGCCTCTAGCCTACTAACATCTTAGAGGGAGTGAGTGGGCATGGGAATTGGTAGTAGTTCCAAGGTTCTCTTCTAGGTCTCCTCTCAGTATTGAATCAAAGACAGAAGCCTCTTCTTTCTAGAGCTCCAGGAATTGTTGACAGTGACATGGAGACCAAGGCTGACAATGCTGGGCTAATGCTGGATATATGTAGGGTACCTTCTCACACACTTCGCCACATTCGTTGTATGTGAAATGGTCAATTCACGAGCTTCTTTATGAGCTTCTTGTTGCTGTGTTTCTTCTCATCCTTCTTCCTTTAGCTTCTTTCCATTAATTTTTTCCTTCTCTTCTTGCCTTGACTTACAGGTCTTTTCGGCTTTCTTACTCATTATATATCCATTTAACTTGTCTGCTCAGCTGGTGAATTGTAGTGGCACATAAATGGGGAAATGAAAATTATTGATCAGACTTGTATAAAGCCTGCCAAATTTTTCATTATCCCTTCTCACTTTCACCAAATACCAGGGGAATAATATGATGGGTAATAGATTCCAATAGGTACCTGAGATTCAGGACTCGTGTTGTAGATTCTAACTCCCCTTGTCCTCCCTCCCTTTCTCTCAGCGTGTTTTGGTTTCTTCTTTTTATTTTGAAATATTAAAAAATCTAAAAAGACTGTAATAAAACAAATGATCTATTTTCACTATGCAAAATTTATAATTAACAGTTTAAACTTCAAATTTGATATTTTGGGGAAAATATATTCTATTTAAAGTCCGTAAAAATATAATATTAAAGAACAATTCTGTCTTTATTTTTACATATACCATTTTTAATGTTAATTGATCTTATAATCCCCACTCCCCCCAGTGATTAAACTTGTGGTCCATGAGGAAGAGTAATTGATCCACTTTTTCTATATGTATGCCATGTCTATTCAAGGTTGAGTTATAGTGTTTGAGGACTCCCTTATTTGTCCCTTTTGATGGTTTTTAAGGAAAACAAACCAAATAACATAACCAAATATTATAAAACGTCAAACAATACAAAATAAAACTTTGCTTTTTCTCCTATAAATTAGAACACCCTCAAGATTCGAAGCCAGACCTCTCAGTGTGTGCCTCTTCCTGGCAGCAGCAAGAATATTGAATCCATTGATACCCAACCATTTGGCTTAGTGAATTCTAATGCTAGAATCCAGCATTTACCACCTGGGGGACCATAGACAAATCATGTAACCCCTTTGAACCTCAGTTTTCTCATGTGTGAAACAAGAGTTGAGGAAACAAGCCTATCTTAGGATGTTGTGATAAGCAGAGGTAGTGTGTGAAAGGGTCTCAGCAAAGTTAGGGCACAGAATCAGCACTCAGGTCTGGCTGACTCACAATTACTGTTCTTCCTCTGCCTCCTGTCCTGTTCCCCACTCCCTTCTATAGTGAGTGGTTCGAATCACAGCTCTGTCATAGATGCCTGGCTTTACTCTTGACTCCACCCATTCTTGTTATGTCACCTGGGACAAAATCTTCTATCTTGCTGGTGGTATCTGGAAATTGGTGATGATGATGATGACGACAACAACGACAACGACAATGACAGTGACGAGGATGATACACCCAAGTTCATTTCAAGTTTTAACACATTGCCTGGAACATAATAAATATTCAACAATTGTTTTTTATAACATGATTATTAATATTACCTCAAGGATCTGAGTCTTGGAGTCCCTGCTGAATTTCTGGGGTGTTGGCAGAGTTGAGATGGGGATGGGGTAAACTATAAAGTTTAGATGAGTAATTGGTGACTCTTCAGAGCAGACATGCTATCTTGATTTGTTCATTTAAATTTAGGTGAATCTTAAGTGATCTCTAAGGTTCCTTTAATTCTAACACAGCATCCCCCCAACCCCCAGCTCACCCAAGATGATGACAGAGAAATGGAGCTGCTTTAGGCTAGTCCTGTAAGGCAGCAAACAGGTTCTTTTTTCTGGTCTTCTCCACACCCCCCTCTTCTGTCTCTCTGAAACGTAAATACGCTCAAGGAGGGTCTCCACTTGGGGTGTTTCCAGTCAGCCCACCCTGCTGATTTACAGTTAGTAGGAATCAACTGACAATTGTTTGAAAGCAAAGACAGGACCTGAGGTAGGTCCTGGGAGCAACACCAGTGTAAAGAACAGGGTAGAAGGACCCAAGGGCAAACTGCCTGTTTTATAGATTTTACTGAGTTCTTTTAGATTCAGCAGCTCCTTTGTTGGGGCTGCCTGGGATGCAATCTACATACAGTGCATTGCCTTTGCCCTTAACAAATGTAAATACTCTAATCACTCCAGCTCTTAGTTTGGCTTCTTCAAAACACTATTAGGCTGAACCTAATCCATATAAACTATAATATTCCTCTGTCCTGTGGTAACTATACACTCCTTTTCTCTAGCATAGTCAAGCCTCATGGCTTGAACAGTAGCTCAAGTCTGGCTTTCCCAAACCATTGAGAAAGAGCCCTTTTCCTCACCTATGGGTGATAAGCAAATAGCAAGCAGTCATCATCCTAGAGCACTAGCAGCATGACCAGGCTCTCAGTCTGCCTTCTCAGCAAACGTGGCAGTCATCATTCTCTGTAGTGTTGTGACTCAGACTGGACTCTTGTCCATACTTAGTGGAGCTTGTGCACATTCTCTGAAATGGTTTAAATTAGGGGGTTATACAAATCATTACCCCAAGTCATCAAAACACCAATTAACTCAATGACCATGACCTTAAGCCAGCTGTTTCCCTGGGGAATGTAAAATTGGAAACCAATGCTATAGCGAGCTTGGCTCAGCCATGAGCATTCATGAAACAAAACTAAATATTGCAAGTGTAAATACTGTAAATATTCCAGTTTAGAGGGGCAATGGAATGCCTCTCTTTTTGGAGGGAAAGGGTTATGGGGACAAAGAGAAATGTTCAGAGAATGATAAAAAGAGAGTAGATCTGCGGGAACATCGTTATACGTGAACATCCGCAGCTCTCCTACGTTGTTGATAATATCACATGTTATCTAGTATGTTTAATGTGTTAAGAAAAGTTCTGGTTAAACTTCTCCTAAGAGGTTAATATCTTTGGCAACGATGATATTAAAAAAATAAGCTAATCTCATTATACATGCTGATCGTATATAATTGTATTCCTTTAAAATTATACTTTTGAAGATTAAATTATACTTTTCATGAAATAGAAGAGCTAGTTTTATAAAGGAGCTATGGGTGCTTTTTTTTTTTTTAAAGTATTTTGAGTACTTCCTCTCCATTGATCTGATCATTTAATAATGAAAAACATATTTTTTTTCTTCATACTAGAAGCTGCTATACTCAGTTAATATGGCAGTAATCAGAGTAGGTTTTCTAACCGAATGAGGGTCCCACAAATATTACAACCAACGGCTTTGGAAAAAGTTTTTTTTTTTTCTGCATGTAAAATTAACTGTGTATGTAGCTTATTTGAAAATATTCAGAAAAGTATAAAGAAATGAATATTACTAATGTAAGCACATCACAAGACTTATTAATACTTTGCTGTTAATACTTCAGTATCTTTCTTCTATTTTGTATGTATGTATTTTTCACATAATTTGGATTATACCATAACATATACACTTTATCCTACCTTTACATACATCTCATTAGTAAGTTCATATTTGTGAAGTTTTTTTTTTTTTTCTGAAAATGTTTTAACACAAATGTGTCAGGCTATTTAATTGTATTCATTGTTGGATATTGTCAATAATAACTAACGTTGCTGGGAATATAAACTTCAGTATATTAATCTTTAATTCTCACCCATTTCTTTAGAATATTTTGTTTGAAAAGGAATCAATTTATTTAGGCATCTCACATATTGCCAAATTGCATTTTAGGTAGATGATACCTAATTTTCACTCATTATTGTTTATGTACGCTCTGAGTTCACTGTACCTTCAAGTCATTGAGCATTATTTTCTGATCCAATTTTTCTCAACTCTGGCTTCACTTTAGAATCAATACAGGAGTTTTAAACAAACAAACAAAAAAACCTCTGCCTGTGCTCTACCCCAAACCAATTAAATCAATTTCTGGGGAGTTGAGGGCCCAAGGCATCTGTAAGTTTAAAAGCTCCAAAATAAGTCTAGTTGATAGAAGGGGTTCAGAACCACTTTCTTAATTGAGTAAATGAAAAATATTCTATTCAAAGCCCTTTGATATCAAAGCATATTAGAATCTAAGTAGTATATATTTGCTCCATTAGCTTGAAAAGCATGCTGTGAAAGTATCATCCTGGCAAAAACATTTTGCCCCAAGTGGATTTTCATGTACTTGGACAAAAATAAATAAATAAATAAATAAAGCCATTTCATCACCAAAATAGAATCCTCATACCCACTTCTTACCTTATTACATTATTACATTATTTTTACATTATTTTTCAGAATAGTTTTGGAGGGCCTCTTCTACTTTTTCCCCTTTCATCTCTAAACATCTCTGAGGCTCTTTTAGTAGTAAGGTTGGATTGTCTTCTTTTAGAAGTAGTAAGTTTAAATTGTCTTAATTTAATTAAAATTAAATTTAAATTTATCAAGTATTTCATTTATTTTGTCATTTTCAGCACCAGGCCATACACCGTCAATGCAAGGGTTTTTTCTGTATTCTAACATAACATCATTTCCTCATTTTATTTGTTGTTTTCTAGACAAAAATACTAAATAAGACTATAAATAGTTTGGCTCGTCGGGTCTGATGAAGCTCTAGACATGTTCTGGGTCCTGCTTTTGGTTGCATTAGTCCAGGGAAACTCTTTATGCTCACCTTGTTAGGGTAAATGAATGTGAAATACTCTGCTTTTCGGTGAAATATTTTCCTGTGTGTGAGAAATAGGAAATATTTCCTTCTCACTTATAGTGATCTTTCTTAAAATCTGATTCCAGGTATTTATGTCATCTGCTTAAAGGCTGTTATTCCATCCTGCCCTCCCTACCCTTGTTCTTCCCCAAGAAGAACTCCCTTTCCCACAACCCAAATACTTGTTTTCCCATACTCTTGCAGCCAACAGTGGCCACATAACACAATTTTGTCCAATTACATGTCAACAAAATTCTGCCGACAGCTTTGGGGAAGAGTTTTATTTTCTGAATAAAGGGTACAGTGATACTGGAACCCCATCCCCTTCCTTCTGGCCTTGCATTCTAATGTGATGCCTGGATATCAACGGCCATGTTGCAACCATGAGGTAGCTGACCTGAGAGAAAGACCAAGAGAATAGCAGAGACATGGGCTCTCCTATCTTTGAGCTGGTGAACCTGCACTAATCATTGCCTGCATCCAGACTTCTTTCAGGAGGAAAACATGCTTTTAGTCGAGTCAATGTTAGATGGGTTTTCTGTTAGTGTTAGCTGAAAGCATTCCTAACTCACCTAAATATTAGTTAATATCACATTTGGCCATCGATTATAGTTTGCTGTTTCATATTTCTTCCATATTAGAGCTGAATTAAAAAGGCCGAAACCATTCCTAAATGAGACAAGGCCTAGCTATCTTATGTCCCTTTCATTCTCTTCTCCTTGGGCAGTGATCGGATTTGGACCAGTTACGGGGCTAAGAACTGGGGGAAGTCACTGCTTCTTGCTGACTGTCTCTGATTATGTTCCTACCTGTGTTGGCAGGTCAGCTTACTTCAGTCTAAAGCTGTTTAGGCTTAATTCGAATAGAAAAAAATGGGAAGCTATTGTTTATACCAACTTCTCCAAGCTTTCACCTTTGATTTTGAGCCCACAAATACACACAATGATAATTGTTTGCTTCCTATTTGCTATTGCTTCTTGTGGACTTCAGTCTTTTAAAATTCTGGTAGGGTGGAAAGGATAAAATCTAAAGCAGAATATCAGTACCTCTTGCTCTGAATACCATCTATACTGCTACAATTTTGACACAATTCCTTCACCTTTAATGATTGATAATAAATGTAATTTGAGGTTGCATCTATTTATTCTGTGCTGCCAAATGTTATGCCAGTGCCGTAATTGGTTTTGTTAGAGTGAGCGCAAAGCCTTAGGTACATAAAGCAATTAAAATATTTTGACGTTTTGCATTAATCACTGAAGCATCACAAATTTTTGATCAGCTATGTGATGTACATATTTACTGAACACAAGTAGATATGATTCATGTGCATTCAACTAGGGGATGGCCAAGGAAATGCAAAAATGTTTGAGGTTAGAGAAATATATCAAACATTCAGTCACTGCTAGAATAGCTAAGTATTGAACCAAGTGGGAAAATAAAGGTAAATTTAATCTCTTCTGTATAGTCATCACAAGCTTTACATATTTCGAATTTTTAGCTAAGAGAATTTTAGATAGGTTTTGCATTGCTTTCCAGCTGTTCACTATTTGTTTCTATTAAATGTAGGAATTTCTAGAACTGGTCAGTATTTTGCATTACACTTCAGTCTTCTTAAGTCTGTGGAAATATAATTTAAAAAATAATATTTACAGTTATAGGCTTGAACTAAAATGGTGAAACAAAGACCTAGTTTATTGGTAACCAAGAATCACTGAGTTCATCTTTCTTTTCAGATGTAACGTTTTCTGGACCATGAAAACAGCTATGAAAAAGAGCTTCTTTGCAGCCTAAGTCATAATACTTGCTCACTGGAGCATACTCTACTTAGCCTGTCACCATGATTTTAGCTCCATCTGATTGGAACAGAGATTGATCATGGGAAGAAGCAAGTCTTTGTCCAATGTTATTTCCTAGCAGAGTGCCCAGGAAAAAGTTGCAGAGGAAAACCCAGGCAGATCCTTTGCAGACTGACACATGAGATCATCTAGTAACCTTTTCCAAAGAAGGCTCTTATTAAGAAAAATCTTTACTTTTAATTTACTTAATCACTTTCAGCTTCTTTTGAGGCCAGATAACTGAGTGCGAGCTTCAGCTTGACATCTAAAATGGATTTTTGTCGTCTACCCTGTACCCCAGGCTTCTTGGTATGTTCTTTGCATGTTTCCAGGTGAGAGTGGGGTCAGTTCTCTGTGAGATCAGGATGTGGCTGAAGGAAAATATGTCCCTTTCCAACTCTTCATGTCTTTCTAGAGAGGTTCTGGCTCTTCCTTATTCAGAAGTAGAACCAAAAAAAAAAAAAAAAAAATCAGACTTCATTCTAGAAATCAGCTGCCAAATCTTGAAATACCACAATGGCAAGCTGAGTGTCAGTGATGCATGACTACAGGGGGCGGTGTTCTTCCCTGCCGACTCTACGGTCATTAACACTTCTCCATGGTAAACCAAGTAATAGTTACCTTACTTCTTTACAGACAGAGAAACTGGCAAGAGAATGAACTCTCTCAGTGTCAGTGACTCTCATTTAGACCCCACCCAGTGTTCTCATTCAGCTCCTAGTCTTTGCTTTGTTCTTGGCTTGCCATGGCAGAAACTGGCCAGAATCCATCACCTGGTTGAGCGTGAGCCCTACTCCTCTTTTCCTGGTCTCTCCTCGTTAAAGATCAGCACAGACAACCCCTAGTGTAGTAAGACTCAGTAAAATTCTCACAGGCCTCAAGCAATGAGG
>NW_011889082.1:2436944-2438909 GCF_000151845.1 Pteropus vampyrus
GCAACCCAGAAGTCCTCATTTCTCCTCCTGATCTTTCCTTCCTCCCCACAAAAAGGCAACCATTTTGAAGAAATCATTCAATTTGACTTTCATTTTTATGTTTTGAGAAGACGGGTATTGACCTCATTGCTTCTTTGAAAGCAAATTTTTTAAAATTCTAGCTGCATTTAAAACTTTTCTCTTTGTATTTTGTTTTCAGCAGTTTTACTATCTTTTGCCTAGGTGAGGATGTATTTATCCTACCTGGAGTTCATAGGACATCTTGAACCCACAATTTCTTTGTCATCATTTTGGAAAATTCTCAGCCACTATTCCTTGAAATGTTGCTTTGGTCTCATTTTTTCTCTCCTTTCCCTCTAGAATTCCAGAAGTGTGTTTGATCTTTTCACTATTTTCTCTGCTCTTTGACCTCTTTTAAAAATATTTTCCAATTTTTTGTCTTAGGCTTCAATCTCTGTGTTTTTCCTTATTCACTAGTTCTAGTTTATTAAGTCTCTCTTCAGCTGTGTATCAGTTGTTCTCAACTGATCCATTGAGGTCTTTATTTGGTTACTATATTTTTCAATTCTAGAATTTCTACTTAGTTATTTTTCAATCTGATATATCCTTTAAAAATAATTTCTATTCTGTGCTGAATTCACAATTCGTTCTTTTATTTCCTGGAAAGAGCAAGCATAGTTTTGTTTTTATGTTTTGTATATTTCATCGCTATTCATGACATGTGAACCTTGATGAATATCACAGGAGTGATGCAGTGTTACCCTTGGCACTGTATTCATTGTATTCCTGACATGGTGGTAACAAAAGAGCCAACTAAGATTCTCTTTGGATTTATTTATAGACTTTCCTTTTTATTATGAAAAATTCATAATATATACTAAAAAAAAAGAAAAAGTGTATGAATTCTCTAAAGTACATCACCCAGTTTTAACAATTATCAACATTTAGCAACCGTAGTTGTTTTAAGGTTCATGTCTGATAAGTCTAGTATCTGGATCTACTGTGGGTTTATTTCCATTTTCTGTTGGTTCTATTGTTTCTTGTTCTCATCTTCTTGCTAATGTTTTATTGTGTTTCAGAAATAGTATTGACAAATCATTTGTAGATATAATTTGATGTCTAGGATAATTTCTTTTTGCAGGGAAGATGTATATGTTCTACTACATGCCTGGCAGAGCTTGCATCTGGACTCACCTTAATCTAATTTAGGGATGAAGATGACTCAAAGCTGAACTGAAGTTACTATAAGAGCCAGCAGCTGCCTCTGGTCCTCTCTGTTAGAGTGACCGAGGCTCTTTCCCAAGTTTGTCACTCTATCCCCAGAAGACTGCCAAAAGTGCTGCTTAGCATTTTGACTGCCTCTTCCTGAATTGGTAAACTACCCCAGAAGAAAAACCCAAACACTGACCCTTTACTATCCTGTTAGCTCTCCAGTATGTCAAGTAGTATACATGTACATGATGAGTGTGTGTGTGTGTGTGTGTGTGTGTGTGTGTGTGTGTGTGTGTGTGTGTGTGTGTACATCTTAGCCTTAGCTGGAGGATTGGTCTAAATCTCCTGGTCTACCATTACTAGAGCAATAGCCTATTCTACATATTTCTTAAACAGTATCTCATCCTGCAGACCTTTATACTAATCATTTTTAAAAAGAAAGTTAAATGATAATATATAATTACCATTGCATATGGATCAATTGATTTCTGTACTTATCAGTAAGAATTTATTGATCCCTGTTTCTGTAAACTACTTGTTTGTTCTCAGATTCACCCCTTGCTGCTTTTCTTCTCTGATTTGTATCATACATTTGGGCTCTTTCACTCTTTGGCTTCCAAACAGGTGTGACCAAAAGGAGGAACTGGTAAAAAAAAAAATGGGGGGGGGGCAAGAACCGATAAGAGAAATCAGGGCATTCTCATCAATCCTTTTACTTCCTTTGATATCTCTGACAGTAGCTATGT
This sequence comes from Pteropus vampyrus, assembly GCF_000151845.1. Classification (NCBI taxonomy): domain Eukaryota; kingdom Metazoa; phylum Chordata; class Mammalia; order Chiroptera; family Pteropodidae; genus Pteropus; species Pteropus vampyrus. Next base: position 2,438,903 of record NW_011889082.1, read on the forward strand.
CTCCTCC
>NW_011889082.1:2439295-2454609 GCF_000151845.1 Pteropus vampyrus
TGCATATGAAGAAATTACATATGACCACATGTTAAGAGTCTGCCTTAATGATTTGCAGTAGAAGGCCAAAGCACTCAAAGAAGGGAAAAACCTCTGGAATTCTAATGACCTTTAGGTGGAAGTGAGGTAAGTTATAGAATAGAAAAACACTCCAGGTGGAAGACAGGATCAAAGAAATGAAGTAAGAAACTTCTGGAAAACAAAATTTTTGTTCAAAATCTCCAAGTAAAAGCAGCTTTTGAAATTATTTTCCCTTCAAACTAATGGTTTATATGAGTAATGTGGTGATTCTCAGGCAGACTTTGAAAAATATTTAAACTTCGAAAAACATTTAAAACTGATATGATGACGTTTTCAATCTCACATTATGCATTTGGTTACTGGTCCTAAACTTGAGCATCACTGGAAATTACACTGTCGTTCACTGCCAACAAGCTCTGTCATTTCAGATGCTACCAACAGACAGCCAGTTGGAAGCTGAGCAATGAATGATAGTCATAAAACTCTTGAGCAAATACATGTTTTTGCAGTGAATCAGGTTCATGGGTGCATGATGAGATTCTCTTTCTAAGCAAGGATGTCCCTGTGCTTTTAGGTGGACTGAGGAATCTGAAATAAGTTAGGAGATAGAAGGCAGATGTGGAGATAGAATTGCTTTGATGTGGAGTGATACTCTGTAGCTGATTTTTATTGTGTTGCCAAGCTGTGGGCAAGCCCAGGGCTGGAGTGTTGACATGCCTCTCTGTTCAGTGTATGTTGTCTTGATATACTCAGCGGGAAGATCGTTGGATTTGTGTCTGTTCGGAGTTAGAGACCCTTCTTTGATCCATTTTGGCTGTTTGTTCTTGGGTAAAGAATTTAACTACTTATTTAAAATTTATTTTCCAATTACAGTTGACATACAATATTATATTAGTTTCAGATGTGCAACACGGCGATTAGATATTTCTATACCTTCTGATGTGATCATCCTGATAAGTCTAGTAACTATCCAACACCAAACACAGTTATTACAATATTATTGACCATATTCCCTGTGCTGTACTTTATATCCACGTGACTATTTTTATTACTGTCAATTTTTACTTAATCCATGGGAATTTAACTTCTTGAGTTTTGCCTTCCTCTCTGTAAATTAGGAAAAATAATGCAATCTCTTAGGAGGCTATCGTAATAATTAAGGTGAAAGTGCTTAGTAAATTGTCTTACAAATGTAGCTATTTCTTGCATAAACATGTGATACCTCCCCACTATATCCAAGCTACTATGCTTGGGCAGGTTATAAAATTTGCTAGGGGAGAGATAACACACACCTAGCTACACTTTCACGTAAGATCTTGTGCTTATAACACAGACGAGGGAGAATCGTATTATTTTCTTTTTGCTTTTTTTATTTTCCATTTTTCAATTGCCACTCTTAAAATTCTGGCCCCTGGCCCATAGAATATTTGTACTCATTTTACATATTACCCATATGACCTGCTTGGCTCTGCTCCAAAGGCGGAGGTTGAATTAAGTAAATGATCTCTTTATTTGCTTTATTGCTAAGCTCCATTTCCTCTCCTTACATCCTGGAGCCCTCTTAATATATACATGGCGTAAGATGTACATGAACTAACAAGTCATTATTTACAAAGCACATTTTTCCCTCTTTAGGGCCTTACTAGCAATTGGTAGTCTTAAGATTTCAACTTCTAGGCAGGCTCCTTATCAAGTATTCCTTGGCTCCATTCTGTTCGTCACCCTATAGCCACTCACTGTTAAGCCATCTGCTAAAAATCATAAGAAATAGGCTCAGGAGGCCCTCTCAAGCTTCTAGCCTTTCCTACCCAGAGCAAGTGCTGAAACTGGCCAGAAGTCACATTATTTACTGGGAGAATAATAGCCTCTTGCACTTTATTCTTGTCAACTAACAACAATAGTAATATGTTTGACATGAACTGCCTACTAATTACTTTTATTATTCCAGAAGTTTCTTTAGCAACAGTCCTCCTTTGTCCCCATTACTCCCAAATTTTCAAATGTCTAAAAATATCATCTTAAATATATCCTCGAAGACAGAATAAATTCTAGCATACACATTTTTCTATTTACATCTCCACCTTGCCTCTATCTTTGCCAAATCTTTCAATCATTCACACCAAAAAAATGCTAAAAGTCCCTCATGATTTCTCAAAGAGAAATTGAAGAGTTTGAAGAGTTCTCTTAACTCAGATGTGAGAAACAATTGAATATTTCCCCCCCCTCCTTAAAAAACAACAACAAAAACCCAACAAAGTATGGTCTGTATTTTAAATTTTACGAAACAGTTTTAAGCTATCAGAAGCCTAGAAAACATATGTTAATACTGAGCTTCTGAATGCCAAAATTTAACCTGGAATTTGAAAATAGATAATGAAGACACCCAAGTAGTGGAAATAAATGAAATAGCACCCATGGATCACATTCAAACTTTTAAGCTAAATTTGATCAAGCAGTTCACAGTAGATTAGCAGCTGTGAATCAGGAATGGAAATGTGGGCACCCTATGTCCTTGTTAGCTAGGTTGCCATAATAAAACACCACAGATACTTCCTTCTGTGAAGGCTGGGAAGACCAAGATCAAGGCGCTGGTCAATTCAGTTCCTGGTAAGGGACTTCGACCTGCCTTGTAGCCTGCCACCTTCTCACATGACCCTTCCTCAGTGAATGCATATGAGGAAAGAGAGAGAGCAAGCTCTCTAGTGTCTTTTCTTGTAAGGGCACTAATGCCATCATGAGGGTCTCACCACTAAAACCTCAATGGTGAACCTAATCACCTTCCAAAAGCCCCATTTCCAAATACCATCACTTTGGGGCTTAGGGTTTCAATGTATGAATTTCAGGAGGACAAAATTCAGTCCATTGCATCCTGCTAAAGTCAGGTATACCAGCAATAGCCAAAAGAGAAATAGTCCCTTGATAGGGACTATTAGAAAGAAAAACTATTATAACATTTTATTTTTAAGAGGGACCATTTAGTTCAGGGGACATGTCACTCTGTGGGGGTCGTGGTTCCTGAGGGCATCGTGATTCATAGTAATTAGTCTGATTTATTATGAACAAGCTGAAGTAGCTTCAGTGCCCTCTGTCTAAGAAGGAAGAGTGTACTCTATTTCAGAATTATTTTTGTCAATGTACTTAAAATATCGATGTGTCTGTGGGTTGCAATCAGTCATGTGAAATATCCATTTATGTTGGTGGTTCGTTTTCCCAAAACCTGATAAATCTCATGCATTAACAAACAATAAGTATTTTATAGGATCAGTCCATAGGATACTATTTTCAAAGATCAATTTTCTTTTAAACTGAATTATGCAAGAGCTAACATAATTTAGTGTTGATATTTCAGTCACTGAAAATCATCCATCAGGTTGTTCACTTCCTAGCACCCAGGTTGACAATGTTCACAATGCTTTCTTATCCAAGCATGTCTATGCATGGCAAGTCTTATTGCCCTTTAATTTAAAGCTAGTATTACAGACTGGGGGCTCAACAGAAGAGAGGATTTAGTTTGACCACAGTTCTTTCACCTGGGCCAAGGACCAACAATTTCCTGATTTGTCTGCCCTTTGTCTAAGTGCTTTCTCTCTTGTTAATAGCCATTTCTGGACTCGTGATTGCAATAGCCCGATTTCCTTTTTTACACCTGCCATACTCATACTCATCATGCAATCAGCATCTATTTCCACAATGAGGCTTATCTTGCCAGGATACTCGAAGTCATTTGGCTGCAGTTTCCTATATTAGTCCCTACAATAGAGATGGCCTTGCCAAGGGACCATAATAATTGATATCATTTGGCTAAGGTGCCCATACTCTCAATGGTGTTTGGAAGAGTACAGTCAGTTTCTGCCTCCACAATTCTCTTTTTATGTAGGTTTTTACTTCAGAGAAACCCCCATTTGGCTGACAAAGTCCTTCTTTAGCTATATTAAAACCTTTGAGTTCTGGTCTCACTGGTGGTAGTACTGGGTTGTCTTGCTAAGGTGACACTGTAGATCTTGGTTATGAGCCATTACGTCCTGATTTTACAGTTTATGTCTGGGCATAATCTTACTCTTTTAGATCTGTGTTCTTTAGGAGGATGCCTCTCTGTAGTACCCCCAAATCAATATGTGCCGAATAATGCTATGTACTTCATGCTTTATCTCATATCCATATATAATCTATTAGCAGATCCCAGTGGCTCCATCTAAAAAATGTATCTTGATTCTACTGACTTCTCTCACCACCTCTACAGCTGTCACTCTAGCTCAGGCTTCCAACACATCAAGAATGTTCCTGCCTTGGCGTTTCTGCACTTGCTACATGTTCTGGAGGGATAGGACTGTTCTTTCCTTCTGATATGTGATGTCTCAGTCCCCTACTTCATTCTGAGCTCTGTGCATATGTCCTGTCATTGGAGAAGCCCTCCCTGACCACCCTATCTAAACTAAGAGCCTCCTACCCCCATGGCGTATTACTTGCCTCTTTTCACCCTACTCATTTATTGGCTCATTAATTTTTTGTCTTTCTCCATCCATTAAAATATGAGCCCCATTAGGCTCAATCATAGCTATATCCCCAAACTCTAGAACAGTGTGTGGCAACTAGTATGCCCTCAGGAGATATTTGTTGGTTAATTGACAGAATGTTCTTTATCTTCTTGAACCCTCACAGCAAAGCTTTCAGGTATTAGGTGCTGCTATTCCAATTTTGTAAATAAATTGAAAAAGCAGGCTGAGTCACTTGCCTAGAGAATACAGCTACTATGGAGCTGAGGTTTGAATTTTGGTCCTCAGGACCCCAAGTTCAGTGTCCAGCATATCACACTTTTAATCCCATGTAATGATGAGGAACTCCAGCGATATTAGTGAGTGCTGGGAGATGGTACTCCGGGTCTTGGCCATTGATGTTCATGGGCAGGACAAAAGCATTAGGTTATACTTGATTTTACAGTTGATAATGAAATTTCTCAGGAAGCTAAGTTGTGGCCCTCCCACATATCTATTAATCAGGCCTCCTCAATTTCAATATGGAGGACATCAAGTTTAGTGTTCTGTGTTCTTGGCATTCTGTCTGAATTAACAAGTCAAAACTTGCTGATTAGTCATAAGGTTACAGTAATTACTTATTTCCTCACCCTCTGCCAGGTAGGTAACCATAACAGGAAAAGAGTATGTATAGTCTGGGTCGAGAGCCAGAAGACGGGAAGTTAACCAGATCAGAATCATTCATTCAAGGATCAGAGTCAAATGACCAACCACAGATCCAAGAATATTAGACATTATATTTTGGGGGGGTTTTAGCAATAGGGTCTTCATATTGATGGATTACTAGCCTATCACAAGAATGCCTGGCTGGTGTTAGACAAGGAAGGCCCTGGCGACTAAGTGCCCACACTTGCCTTTTGATGCTGCCTCTTGGGCCAGAGTAAGGCAAGGTCAGGGGCCAGACTGACCCAGACAGTGTGTGCTTCTTGAATATACTACCCCAGCCATGTGATGTCAAGAGGCTCCATGAGAGGCTGCTAGGGTATATATTAGTGGGTTTATCTCTGAGTGGACAATGCTGACTGTCTCACAAGTTGATGCCACTTGGTTTTTGTTTCTGAGTAAATAAAATACTAAAGATCTGTAGCTCCCATTTTAACTTAAATGGCTACAAACACAAGTCTGTTGAAACTCCAGGAAATAAGTGGTTATACATAAATATGTTTTTTAAAGAGTAAGGGTACAATGAACTCAACATGAGTCAGCATATGGGAATATTACTTAGGGGGCGAATGTGACTCTGGAACTTGAAAACAGACACCTAGCAGGAAGTTCTTTTTTCTGCATACATCTTTTTGACCACATATTTTTAGACACCTATTATGTGCCAGGTAAATGTTATATGCCAGCAAGGCACAGATACAAGAGCTAGCTAGTTCTCAAAGGGCCCAGGATCTGGTGATTTCTCTGTGGGCCACTTCTAGATTCATATATTCCTATTGCTTTCAGATTTCAAGAATTCTAAAAGGGGAAATGAAAATTTGGGATAAATGAAAAAGGAATTGATTCATTAGTTTTGAGATGATTTAATGATCAATTAGAGGAAAGATACAGAGAGCATAACTGGTAGTTTGTCTTTCTTCATATGTAATGAGGAGGTCTGTGCAACAAGAGAGAAGATATTAAGATAGAATAGATGTAAAGACTTTTCCTTCTTGGCTTTAAAACAAGGAAAATATTTGCATAGACCCTAGGTACATCTTGGGTTTGTGTGCAAGTGTATGTGTGTATTTATCCACCCGCCTCCAAATTTCTATATTGGAGTCCTAACCCCCAGTACCTTAGGATGTAACTATATTTGGAGAATAGGGCCTTTAAAGTGGTAATTAAGTTGAATGAGGTCATCAGGCTGGGCCCTAATCTCACGTGACTAGTGTCCTCATGAAAAGAGATTAGGACGTAGACTGGCACAGAGGGAAAACCGTGTGCAGATACAGAGAGAAGATGGCCATTTACAAGCCAAGGAAAGAGGCCTCAGCCCTGCCAATACCTTGATCTCAGACTCCTGGCCTCCAGGACTGTTAGAAAATACATCTATTGTTTAAGCCACCCAGTCTGTGTTACTTTGTTAATGACAACCCTAGCAAAGTAATACAAATAGATATGCATATTGAAGGACTCCAGCCCTAAAGGTTTTAGGAACTTAAAAACCAAACATATGTATCAGGGCTACTTTAGAAAGAAATATTCTCAGGTGCGGGGCTTGCTAAATTCAATGGTAGAATGAGAAATAATCCTAACTGGATACTCTGGCTACATGGATGTTAAGTGCTTTATGATTCTACTAGCTCGTTCACTCAGTGAATATAGTTTTTTAAGCTCCTGCTATGTACCAGCTTTGACCTAGGTGTAAGAAATACAGAATGATTGACACAGGGATTTGTCCTCAAGGAACTAGTTATGGATGACTGTTGCTACGGAATGAGGTCTTATGATGTATATAAGAGCAGGGCACCTAACCCAGCAGGGCGGTTTTTCCAGCTCGTATTCCCGCAGTCAATGGACTTACACTTGGTCTTTTCCTTACTTATTTCCCTAAAGTCCTCTTTCTTATTGATCTTCTCCAGTTCTTTTTTTTTTTTTTTTCCTATATGACTAAGTATTGGATATCATCCCAGAATGTATAGTAATTCAGTTGGGCTCCCAGGAAGGCTTTCAGAGAACATGACGCAGTTTATCAGACTTTGTGTTAACTCTGACCTGGAGCATTATCATCTATCTGACTCGATTCCAGAAAAGAGAACCACCTTCTGTGACCTCTTGTGTTTCAGGCCATAAATAGGTGCTGAGGCCCTGCCAAGTTGGGGCACTGTGGTTCATAAGGGTCTGTCAGTTTCTCACAAACATTATATAGCAGTAGAATTACTATTCCACCCAAAGTGACTCATAAAATCTGCACTTCTTAAAAGGGAATATTAGAAATCTCACCTCTTGCCTATCACTAAAATGAAATGATAAGTTCTGGTTCTCAGTTGAGTGCCCAAAAGAGTCCTTAGAGGAACCAAAGGAGAAATCTGGGAAACTACACTTTGATTTGCCCAAGGGATATATTAGGGAGCAGGCAAAGTAGAATTTTTAGGTAATATTTTAAATCTAGGATTGTGATAAAATAGAAATGATGTTTGATATCTATTTGTACTTTACATCTACTTGTATCTATTTTTATTCAGGGTTCTTCAAAGAAAGAGGGGTGGGGGACTTATTTTAGGAATCGTTTCATATGAGTATGGGGGATGGCAAGTACAAAATCTGCAACATAGGCCAACAGGCTGGAAGCTCATGCAGGGTTTCTATGAAGCAGAATTCCTCTTTTGTGGGAAACTTCGATTTGCAATTAAGGCCCTCAACTGATTGTATGATACTACCCACAATATGGAGAATAATCTGCTTTATTTAAAGTCTGCAAATTATAAATGTTAATCACATCTACAAAATACCTTCGCAGCAACATCTAGGCTACTGTTTGACCAAACAACTGGGTACTATAACCTCACCAAGTCAACACAGAAAATTAACCATCACATTATTCTTAACTAAAAGAAGTAATGTGAATTCTTCGTCATGTTATTGAATAAGAATCTCAGTGATGGTAACAAGTAATCACAAAAATTCTCTAAACTTTATATTCATTTCTCTTTATATGCTTTTCATCTTAAAGTTTTGAGCCACTGCTTCACAAGGCAGGCAAGTCCATCTTTTAATAACTCTTATAGTTGACAAGCCCTTGCTTGAATTGATTTAGTCCCAATCCCTCTTCATATAACTGACATGCCTTAACTGCAGTTGTACCCTCTGGAACAACACCGAAACAGGATGAAGACCAATTCATCTAAAATAATGTCCAATGTGTGTTCTATGAGATGTTCATTTTATGTAATGCTCAGCGTGCGAGTGGGGGATAGAGAAGGTTCTGTGGTCAAATAAGGCTGGGAAAGATTGCTTATTCTTACTTTGGAAGATTTATATGACTCATATCAAAGGCTTTGAAATTCTGCAGCAAAGAAAGAAGTTAAACTAAACTTTAACTGAGCATTTCCCAGACACCTGACCTTGAAAAATCCCCTTTCTTCTTTTCAACACCGTCCTACAGAATATAAATTGAAAAAGTCTACAAAATTCTGACACTATCAATAAACAGCCTTTAGTTTAGATACTCTGTCTCCCTGGTTACCCCATGATTGTTGTATTAGAGCTCTAGAACACACCACCCCAGTCCTTAAAATAATAGCAATTTATTATTTCTCCCAAATCTACAATTCATGGGTGATTCCAATTATCTGGGCTGGTCTTAATTGATCTTAGGTGGGTTTGCTTATGTATCTGCGGAAGTGGGTAACCTGGGGGCGTGGCTAGTCTAGTCTAGCCTTGGCTGGGATGACTCAGCTTTATTAAATGTGCCTCTCATATTGTTCCAGTAGTCTATCCTGGGATATTCTCATTGCAGTGACAAAGACTGAAGCAGAGGAAATGGAAGCAGGCAAGCAAATGCTTTTCTAAGTCTCTGCTTGCACCACCTTTGCTAACATTATGTTGGCCAAAGCAAGTCCCCTGAGCAAGCTCAGGGTGGCAGGGTTCTACAGAGTTATAGGGCAAAGGGGAAGGATGTGGGGTGGCCATTAATTGAGGCCATTGGTTATATTCATCTCTAATGCAACTGTCAAATGCAAATCTGATAAATGATGTCAAAATAGGTGCATCAAAATTGCCAGGGAGTGCATAGTAAAATTGCAGGTCTTCAGATTCCCACCCCTCAGAGATGCTTAGAGTGGGATTGGGTACCTATAGTTCTAAAAACTCCTCAGGTAATACTGATGATGAGCATGTTTGTGAACCCCTGGTCTAGAACTCATTTCTGTTTAATAATATTAATTAAGCTCTTATGATGATAAGTGCCTCAAGGGATATAGAAAGAGGTTTAAGCTGAAGTTGGTGTTTCTTCCCAATGAGCTTCTAATTTCAGGCAGATAAGACTAATATGTGATAGTTATGTAGCAGCAGATGAGTTTTCAATCCCATTGCTGCCATGACTCTTCCCTGGCCTAAAATCTGTCCTGGCTCTAGGGATCCATGCTATTAGATCATTTTATTACCTAACTGACACATTTCATTCTGTGTGTGCCATGCAAATTTAGCTAGACTTAAAAGGGGCTGAGAATAGATGTTTTCTTCCCAGAGGACCAAGGATGCCAGGGGATCAGTAGAGTTACTATTGTAAGTGAATTAACTGTGAAAATGTATTAGTACCAAGCATCTGTAGACTGAATAAAGTAATCTCCCAAATATACATACAACTGTTTTCCCCAAAGATATTTGTATACTGTTATGATTAGTAATAGATAGGCATTACTGAAGTCATTATAACCAATTATTTGTGTATTTATATATAATCTCAGTCAACAGGGAGTGAATATATAACTAATTAATATTTTGTGGAAGTTCATATAATTTTTTCAGTTTAAAAGTTAGAGACTATATTAGTCTGTTCCTGCTGCCATAACAAAATACAGCAAATTAAGTGGCTTAAGCAACATATATTTATTTTCTCACAGCTCTGCAGGCTGGAAGTTTTTGATCAAGGTGCCAGCAGTGTTGATGTCTGATGAGAGCCCTCTTCCTGGCTTGTCCTCACTGCGTCCTCACATGGCCTTTTCTCTGTGTAAGTGTAGAGGGAGAGCTCCAGTGACTCTTCTTCCTCTTATGAGAACATTAGGCCATCAGATTAAGGCCCCGCCCTTTTGCCCTCATTTAACCTTAATTACCTTCTTAAAGGCCCTATCTCCAAATAGTCACTTGAGGCTCTATGCTTCAACGTATGAATTTTGTGTGTGTTTGTGTGTGGGAGTAGGGGCACAATTTAGTCTATAGCGGGAGCCATTGTGTTAGACTGTTATCGAATGTAATAAAATGCTTTCACTCCTTATTGATGCCATTTAGGGTTCAGAAGCTTCCCTAGCTCAGACATTTAGGGTGCTGACTCTCAAACATTTTTGGATTGTAGCTATCTGAGGTTGCTGAAAAGATCCCTTGGCCTCCCTACATCATGTGTTCCAACTAGATTATATAAAGAAATGGGACCAAAAATATGTGGATTGTATGCTTACTTTAAAAATCAGTCTATGGCCATGCCACTCTGAACAAGCCTGATCCTGTCTGATCTCGGAAGCTAAGCAGGGTCAGGCCTGGTTAGTATTTGGATGGGAAACCACCTAGGAAGACCAGGTGCTGTAGGCGTAAATAAAATTAAAAAAAAATAAATAAAGGATTATAAACTGACAAGGTCCTTGCAATCTAAGAGGTCAACCAAGGGTTGCCTCACCTAAAAACAAACAAACAAACAAAAAATAAAAATAAAATGATAACCTTATATATAGATTTTATACTCTAGAACATTGCAATACAAACTTAAATAATCAGATCATCTTATTATGCTCATCTTGATCATGTGTTGCACTTTTAAAAGAAGAAGCAAAATTTCTTCACATCACCAATAAATATGCAGTATAAACATATATTTTACATCTTTATCAATAAGGGCATGGCTGGTTAATACTAGAATTGCAATGCCTTTGTATTTTCATTATAACTATCAGAATATTTTAGTGTTCTAATCTGCATATGCGCTTTTTTGGAAGCTAAGCAGGCAAATGTTATGGCATAGGGGTTAAGAGAGAGGGCTCTAAAAGCAAAGGTCAGCAAACTATGACCTACATGCCAAGACCTTCATGCTGCTTTTTTTATAAATAAAGTTTTGTCAGAACACAGCTGTGCTCATTTGTTTACTTAGGGTCTAGGGCTGCTTTCAGGCTACAATAGCAAAATTGAGTAGAGACGAAATGGCCTATAAAACCTAAAATATCTACCATTTGACCTTTCACAGAAGAAGTTTGCCAACCCCCAATCTAGAATAAAGATCCTTGAGTTCAAATTCTGGTTCAGCAGTTTATAGCTGTGTGATCTCAGGCAAGCTATCTAGCCTCTCTGTGCCTTGGTTTTCTCATCTGTAAAATGAGGACAATAATATTACCTGCCTCAAAGGGGTGTTAAGAGCATTAAATGAGCATGTAAAGATCTTAGCATAGGGCCTGGACTAAAAAAACCTGCTCAAACAGTAGTTGTTATTATAACTGAATAAGCCACAGCAAACTAAATTTATAATGAAGATGCTAAACTAAGAGCAATTTATAATTAAAAAGGAAATTAACAGTAACTAAAAACCTGACCAGCTCAAATCAACGGTGGTGAGGCTCCTCCCTATTTGTCCTTTCTGAAAACTTGCAGGAATTCTGTTTTTATGTGGAGCATGCCCAGTGGGAGCTTTTGAGCACTGGCAAGCATTGCCTGGCATTGAGCCATCTTAGGAGAATATAGATTAATCCTTAGTAAACTCTGGCAATATACTATGTTTAGTTTATTAATAACACATTTAGTAACCCTTAATAATTCACTTAGTAATTTACCAGCAAATAGCCTTTAGCCATTCATAAAAATAGAAGTCAGTGGAATTAAATTATTTTTGGTTCTATTCATAGCCTACCAGATCATCCTTTGTAACTATCTCACCCTTTCCTAACTGGATAGGCAGCCATCTAGTTCATAAGTGTCAATGAAACCAAGTCATGGATTTAATTCCTAGTTACACTGTCAACTTGATTTTCTCCTGTGGCCACAGACTGTACCTTTCACCACGGTCAGCTGTGGCAAATTGGCCCCTGGCAAAGATTGAGTAGTAGTATGAGTGGCTGGGTGAATTCAAATATCTTAGCCCTGATGGAAAATACACCCCAGTGATGAGTGGTAGGTCACTAGCATCATGTTTTGTTAAAGGAAGTTCATAACCCAAGAGAGAAGGGCACTGGAGTTTGCTCCCAGTTTACCTTAGGGGTTATGTGAGGTCATTGACAGTTGCTTCCATCAGGGGCTAGTTTTGCAATTGGATGGTTAACACCTGGAATAGTAGTCATAAAGAATAAACTCGTTGTTTAATTAGGAGTAGGAAACGTGAATAGAAAGTTCCTTGTCTAATCTGTTGGTTGTTTGGATCCTTATCACTGTCAGAAGTCACTTTACAGGATTTCAAAATGAAATGAAAATAATCATTAACCTGAGAACATGACTAGAAAAGAGCCATTAAGAATGGTTACTCAGAGGCAAGGCAAGCTTCTTTCACCAGAGTAAACTCTAATTGTATTTTCTTTTTTAAATATACAATAGATGTTTAAAAACATTCCTATGGGTGGTTTGTGCACAAAATGCCCCACGCTAAATGCCTGGTCTTTTCTTATTTCTCATGCTCTGTTGACGGTCTCTCTGGTCTGTGAGAGTTTTGGCAGAGCCCCCCTCTTTGTTCTTCCTCTTCTGTCTCTATTTCTTCAAGTTCTGCGGCTACCTGAAGATCTCCCTCCTTTGCTCTCCACCCTCCCCCAATGGTTTTCTCATTTTTCATTCCTGTCCTTGAAGACTCCTTGCAAATCCAGCCTAACTTCAATCAAGTGAAAGCGAGCTGTCTATATCCAACTTTTTTTCCCTGAGTCAGAAATGACTAGATAATGTATTATTGAAAAGAAAGAAGGACATAAAAGAATGTAGGTGTGAATTCACAGTTCTTGTTCACCTTGTTTTTTAAAATAACATATATTTCTTGATTATAAAAGAATTACTTGTCCATCGTAGGAAGTTTGGCAAAATAACACTAATAGAGAAAAACATAATCACCCATAATCCTACCATGCAGCAAAGCCACCGTTAGTATTTTACTGTATTTCTTTTTTTCTCTTCACTCATATATTAATTACACTTATACCTGCATACATTTCTGTTAAAAATTTACATTATAATAATAGCTCATATTTATAGAGTGCTTACTCTGTACTAGATCTATGCCAGACATTTTATGTATATTATTTCATTTAATCTTCATTATAACCCCATGAAGTATGACATATTATTATCATGTAAAAATGAGGAAATAGAGCCTAGAGAATAAAATTACTTGACCAAGATAAGTAAGGATGAAAACTCAAGCAGATCAGAGCTCATATTATTAACACTATGCTATTCTGGTCACTGTTCTGCTCTATTAATTTTAGATTTAATTATTTAAGTTTAACTTAGTGATTTGAGGATCAATTTTTAAAAACCTGAATCATCTTTGAAAAAAATAATTTAATATGTATTAATAATGGTTCAAAATATATAAATTTAAGTTTCCTAACAGAGTGCCTTTTTTGCCTTCCATAAAATGGGTTGAAGAATTATTACACATAGGAAATGCCATAAACTGAACTCTAGTCTTATCATTTTCCTTGTTTCTCATTCCTACTTTACTGTTCTAAATGAACTGATGAATTTGTCAGGTAAGAAAGGGAGGAGGCAAAATTCTTTCATTAACCCATAAAGGATTCACATTCAACTTCTTCCTCCACTAACTCCTTCTGAATAACCATTACACTCATAAATACTAAATCCATTTGCTTGCTTTCTCATTGTACTCTCCTAATAGTTCCCCATGGTACTAATCATGAAATGGGCAGGAGTTGAAGTTCTTAGTTGACTTAACAACATACGACAAAGTTATGATTTCCCTAATGATTGAGTAGATTAAATGTATATAAACATTTTATTGTTTGTTCTGTTATATTTTATCAGTATACAATGTGCATTTTCTTCTATTACTGATTTATGTCTTATTAAATAATACTCTACCATAGTGTAATTAGAAATTCAACCTCATCTCCATCTAAAAATATTTGTATGGGAAAATGTTATCTGAAATTATTATACATGTGTACATTTATAATCTGCTTTTCCACATGGTGGTTCAGTGATTTATATATTTTAAAGGGCTGAATAATTCTCGATTCTTCAGATATATTTACTTATTTGTGAACATGTAAAGTATATTTTATAAATGAGCTTCAGGGGGCACTGCTGCAGAATTTCTTTGAACTGTTGTCATTTGGTTCCTGGATTTCCTGTGAAATACCAGCACAACTGCTTATTACTAAGAAAGCAGAAAAAATAAGGTATTCTTGCAGTACCTGATTTCAAATGCTGAATAACACAGTTAATTTAGAATAATAAGATTTTAGGCTATAACAGATATGCGATATAAGATAAAATTATTCACTTTAGCCCCTTCATTTTATGGATGGATGAGGAAACTGAGTTTCTGGCTTGCCCAAGTTCAACAGCTGGAAGTAAAGTCTCCTGCCCAGGAACAACCAAATCTTCTATAGTGTCTTAAAGTAAAAGGCATTTTTTTTTCCCCCACTATTCCCCAAAGGTTTTTGGATTTAGAAAAACTATCTGGAAAATTGAACATTTCCTCATATCCATAGCTTCTGAAATGGAGTGGCCCCCCACTCTCCCACAACTTCTGCAACTGGGGGTATGCAAATATCATCTAAATGGTCGAGGTTTTGAATTACTTTTAGAGGTACAGAAAAATTGCAAGAATAGTCCAGAGAGTTTCTATATGCCCCTGTCCCAGCGCACTCCAATTTAGTATCTTGCATGTCACAGTATAATTATCATAACCAGAATATTGACATTGCTGTAATACAATGAACTAAACTAAAGACTCCACTTGAACTTCAGTCTGAAGTATCCAACTAATGTCTTTTTGCTGCTGTTGTTGTTCCCAAGATTCAATTCAGGATTTCACACTGCATTTAGTTGTTATTTCTCTGTGGTCTCCTATAATCTGCAGTAGTTCCTAAGTCCTTCCTTATGACCTTAATATCCCCCACCCCCTCAAAAAAC
>NW_011889082.1:2455769-2479005 GCF_000151845.1 Pteropus vampyrus
TAATTAGCTAGTGTTCACTCAAAAATGTTAATTTATGTATAACTGGAAAAAAATCAAAGAAGTCGCCACATCAAGGGTGGACTTGAAACTCTTAAGCATTACTCTCTGTGTGAAATCATCCCAGGTAGAGGTCCACATTTGCTCTTCAGTGTTCCCACTATGCCCTATTTGAATAGACTAGAACTATATATTTTACACTATGGAATTGATTGTGTATGCACTTGTCTCCCAAACAGTATATTTTCTGAGTACTGAAGCTGCCTCCTTTATCTTTATATCGCCAGTAATGAGCATAGCGACTCACATAGTAAGTGCTCAATAAACTTTAATTGGGAATGGGGTATCACAGGATGGAACGGGGTAGCATCTAAGATTAAAATCCTGGTTCTTCTGGGCAACCACTGTCAAATTCTTTCAGATTAATTTTTGTTCTTGCCATATTTCCAGATGCTAATGTTTATCTCCTGCCCATGATGAAAACAAGCATGCCCTTTGCATTATTTAAAAGTACATGAAAATGAAGACAGGCCTTTTGAAGAACATTTGGTTCAAGGGAATTTTCTTATTCTACATGTCTTAGTTCAAATGTGATCTTAGGTGTTTTATTCACATACCTAACTCTTTCCTAATAATGGTGCTACTATTGCCTCCAGGGTCAAAAGAGATTGATGGCCATATTAGGGATTTTATGAAGCAGCTTATCTGAAAAAGCTTCCAGTGTCATGGTTGGTTTGAGCACTTGGAAGGTTTCAAGTTGTATTAGTCAGGATAGCTAACGCATTACAAACAGTTCCCTAATTCCAGAGAGTTTACATAACACTTTGTTGTTGTTGTTGTTGTTGTTGTTGTTTTGCTCATAAACAGTCCAATGCGGTGTTCCCAGTCAAGAAGTTTTTTCTCTCAGGCAGTGGTTCAAGGACTCAGGCTTATTCCATCTTGTGGCTCTACCTACCTCCAGGTCCTCAGAATCCTCCCCCTTCAGCCAGTGGGTTTTATGGGTCAGGTCTAGAAGTTGTTTTCTGCCTTCTGCTCACCTTCCCTTGGATGTAAATCAATCATATCCCCACCCCTACATGCAAGGCATGCTGGGAAATGTTTAACTTTGTGTACCCAGGAGAAAAAAGGGAAATTGTTTAGTGAACAACTAGGCAGTCTCTCTCACCAACTCGGCCTAGCGTCTCTCCTCTGAATTTTCATGTCATTTGTTTTCCTTATTCTTTTTAAGATACTTAACAGATTTCATTGTATTTATTCATTAATTATGAAACCCATTGTTAACATAATGGACTCCTGCAACATGCCAATTGAGGGGGGTTTTAAAGAAAACTCAATACATATAAACTTTTACAACAGTAGGATCATATTGACCATTAGTTATAATTTTAAAAATTCATTTGTTAACATATGCATCTCTATATTGGATTTTTTTTTACTAGAATTTCATTTTGAGCATATTAAGAGTAAATGAATCAATAGATTTTTAAAAAGCACCTACAAGAAACTGACATCTGTATGTAAGATGGGATAATAGAGGGGCAGTAAGGTAAATTTAAAGAGAATAACTGAGGGCATTTTGGTTCTGAAACAGACAGTATAGCATGGTGCTCAGACTTAGGTTTAAATTCAAAGTCTGCATAATAATCATAATCATGATTGTTTTGTATGGACCAAATAGTTATATTTAGGTCAATAGTCCAAGTACTTCTTTGTGATATAAATGTAACACCAGTATCTATATATCATAGCTTTACATTTTACTGACTGAAATCCTTCCAGACTATGCTTCCTTATTTGTTAGATGGACATGATGCTAGTATTTACCCAATAGGGTTGCTGAGAGGTTAAAATGAGTCAGTACATAGAAAGTGCCTGGTATATAGTAAATGTTCAATAACTGTTAGCTATTATGACACTCTATATGAATTTAGAAACAGTAGGTGGCAGGCTTTAAATCAGTGATTCTCTATCTGGGATGATTTACTCCACCCCATTCCCCAGGGAACATTTGACAGTATCTGGAGACAATTTTAGTTTCACAGCTGGGGAGAGGCACTACTGTCATCTAGTGGGTAGGGACCAGGGGTGCTGCTCAACATCCTACAATGCAGATAGCAGACCCCCACAACAAAGAATTAACCTGCCCCAGTCATTGGTAGTGCTGAGGTTGAGAAACTCTGCTTCAAAGGAATGTATGTGCTGTATGTACTGTCATAGGTTGGCTGGGGGATGGGAGGGGTGGTGTTGCCATCCAAGTCACACAATTAAGAACTCTCTGATCATCTATTTACATGTCTGGAAAAGAGGTTAATAGTACCCAATTCACCTGGTTTTTGTGGAGATCAAATGAAAGACTGTACTTAACTCTTTTATAAACTACTGTACTATGTAAGTATAGGTTAGTTCTAAATCATTTAACTCAACTTTTATTATTCTTTTTATTATTTCCTCACTAAGCTGCCTTTTTAGATATTTTTTTCCCATAATTGCTTTCTCCCACCATGAAATTTTAATACCACAGGTATGCTGTATGTCTATTTAGTCAGATAGGGTTGAGGTTTGGAAGGTCATAAACAACTGTCATATCTAAGATTTTTTTTTTTGCCCCATAAGAAGCAGTTTTGGCCCCCTTGGGTCAATATCATCACCAATGAGAATGTCTGTTTGAAATAAAAGGGGAATGAATTCTGAAAGGAAAAAGTGTTTATTTTTATTCTCCAGGATGTTTTAATTGCCTGTTAAATTAAATTAAAAGTAGCTTAATATCACCTGTTCTGCATTTTGGATCATATTGAGACAGCAATGGGAAACTCAAAAATAATACTATCTATCTAAAATGCCTATAGCTTATATAAGACTAAAATGCCTATAACATTTTAAATGGACAACAATGCTCATACAAATGAATAGAGATTTAGTGAAATCTGAAAATGCAAAAATAAAATGTGGTAGAGGAAAAAAAATACAAGAAACTGAAGAGAAGATGAAAGCTTTCTAGAGAGGCAGCTAATCTGTATTTAAACCTATCATAAGAAAGAAACATAAAAGGAAGTTTTGAGACGTAATAAGATGGAAAGGAAATTGCTAGATAAAGAAGCAGAAAGAAATAATAACTTTCTTTTTGTAGGTGAACGTTTCTACATAACTAGGTAGTTTTTTTCTGCTTTGTTTGAAAAGGAGAGATGAAGCCCAGCTAAATCTGAAAAGTGAGATTCACACATTGGGGAAGATTGAAAGTTTACAGCCTATAGATTAGTTATCTGGTAATCAAGCGGTAGGTCTGGGAAGAATCTATGTTGTCTGGCTTGTTTTCATCTATTTCTTTTGTTCCTCACTCCTCCACTTCCTGCATATAAATCCTCAGCAGAGGCTCCTGTCTGAACTCTCAGCCTTATCTCTTACCACACCATCTACACACACCCTAGTCTCTTGTCAGCTCAGTCTCTCAGCCTCCCAGAAGTTCTTGTGGGTTCCCACTTACTTACTTTTGCTTGTAACCAATACTTCTATTTGCACTGCCTTCTAAGTGTTTTACTGTCTATCTTCATACTCTTTATTCCTTTTAATTCCTAATTCCCCATACTGACATTGACATATGTACAGTATACGATGATATATATGATGTTTAGTAAGGTATGTCACTTACAGGTGAGATTCAGAGAAGTCCATGATCCCCTGAGGTTACATAGCTTGCATGACTAGAATCCAGATCTCTCACTCAGAATCTGACGTGCTCTCTACTCTTGTGGTCTGGGTCTACCTCGCTGTTTGATTCACATGTTGTAGGTGTTTAATTTACATTTTTTCTACTGATGAACATATGGATAGATATTTGTTACCTTGAAGATGGATGAATGATGGTAAATAGAAATATCAGTAATCTGCATTATTAGTTTTTATTTTATCCTGCTCATTTTGTTAGCATGTGACAGCAACTGGAAATAAAACTTTGACTCTTTACCTTTTTGTTTGTCAGTATTTTGGTATTGCCCAAGAGGAAAGATAAATGTTGACTCCACATTATGAATATCTTACATGTTGGTTCTATGTAGCATATCGTGAGTTTTTAGGTATATGCTATAGGTAAGTGAATACATAAATAGAGGCCAGGGTGCTCACAGACAGTGGCGGGGGTTACACTCCTCGAAGGTAGAATTTGCTGCACTTATTTTTATATCCGCAAACTTAGTTGGTGCTTAACACATGTTTACTGAAGCAAAGAATCTATTGTGTTTCTCCTCCATAGGGAGCGTCTGCCAAGACCATAGCAATTCTCCCTCTGGGAACTCAGAATTGATGTTGGCTATTTCTTCCCCGAATTCCCACACCCACCCCAGCCATAGTTAACCGAACAGCGTGGAACACCTGACCAGAGCTGGGCCAAATTCCCATCCTTGAGATTTGGAATCGAGACCCTGAGGGACTGAGGGTCAGTCTCTAGGGCTAAATCCAGAGCATATAAATATAGGCACTGTTATGGAGCTGTTTTGTGGGTTGAAGACTGGGAAAAGCTAGATATCCAAGATAAAAGACTGAAGCTATTACAGAGAAGAACAAACAGAATATATAGAGAGATTCCTGAGGAATTCTAGCCTATTTCTAAGTCTTAGTTGCATTTCTGCATTTGATTTCATGAGATACCCTTGTGTTTTTATAATAAATTCTCTATCGTGTTAAAGTTGGTTTAAGTGTTGCTTTTGATCATTTGTAACTAAAAACCTTCTATCGCCATATCAAAATATCAGGTTTCTCATTTCAATGAAAGAAATTATATTAAGAAATTATACTAAACAAATCATTTGGGAATGTTACATATAAAAAAATAGATTTGGGGGAACTGGTGAAATAATGCTGAGGGACTCTGCGCACTGTTAGTTTTGAAATAATGGATAATTTTTCCTTCAGAATGAAGCAGGAGCATGATGAAAAAAAAAAAACAGTAAGTGCCTAAAAACTATATACAATAGTCAATGATAAAGCAAGGGACTAAAGAGTTAAAACAGGATGCATAAGGTACAAGAGTCATCCCTCCATGCTTTCTGAACTTCAGCCCTTATATCCCACCCATTGCTAAATCCTATCTGTTTTCCTACCTAACTTGAGTCTCTCTGTATCCACTCTAAGTGGCTGTTATTTCTCATGAGACCTCCCGCAATGGCCTTCTATAAATGGACTACTGGCAGCCACTCTTGCCACCAGTGTTTCTCTACACTGTGACTAGAGTGATCTTCTAAAAATGCCCAGTTGATCCTGTTGATCCTGTCATCCTATCCAGGTCAGACTTGTAGAGGCTTCCTTTTGCTCTTCCCCAGAAAGGCCTGTAATATACAGCCACTGTCCACCTGTCCAGCCTCATCTGTACCCCAATCTTCACCCTGTCCCTGTACCTGCCATGGGCTTTCTTTCAGTTTCTTGCCTTATCAGCCTCTCTCTACTGTGAGGCTTTTGCCCATGTCTTTCTCTCTCCTGGAACAATCTTTTCTGCTGCCTTTATTCAGCTTTCCTTGGCTTCTCTGACTAGATCAATTATTCCTGGTAGAATACTGCATACCCATCTTTTCTACCATTTGTCATAGTAGTGGCTTTGCTTTTATTTTTCTTCATTATTAGATTATCTGTTTATTCTACTAGTCTGTAAACTCTACTAGGGCAGGGAGTCCCTGCTATAGTCCTAGCCTATAAGAAGATGCTTAACAGGAGATTAAGAAATATTTATTGAATGAATAAATAAATATGTGGAAAGGCAGAAGAAATAAACAGCAGACAAACATACCAAAAACAAAAACAAAAAGAAGCAGTCTCCAACTTTCATACCCTTTTTCAAAGATTGTCTTTACACAGTTTGTTTTTAACTCGGTTCCTCTTAGGTACTAGGCTATTTATGATCAATAGTATTAATAATGCTAAAATTCATTCTATAAGTAGAGTTGTAAGTTTGTCAGCAAATAAAACATAATTAATGTTAGTGAGACTCCTAGGCCAGCTCACAAAGGCCCGTTTAATTCATAGTGTCTCTAAAACAATAGTTTTATTTTATTTTATTTTTTTAATTAAGTTTATTAGGGTTACTTTGGTTAATACAATTATATAATTTTCAGGTGTACATTATATGTATATTCTATTGTGTGTTTACCACCCAAAGTCCAGTTTCCTTCATATATTTGATCCCCTTTACCCACTTCACCCTCCACCGTTCCCCTACATTTGACCCCCCTTTAACCATCTACCTACCCCCTCCTCCCTCACCCCCTACCCTCTGGTAGCCACGAGTTTATAGTCCATGTCCATGAGTTTCATTTTGTTTGTCCTGTTCATTTCTTGCTTTTAGGTTTATATCCCGCATATAAGTGATATCATGTGACTTTCAACTTTTTCTGTCTGGCTTATTTCGCTTAGCATGATTATCTCAAGGTCCATCCATGTTGTCGCAAATGGAAGTATTTCATCTCTTCTGACGGCTGAGTAATATTCCATTGTATATGCACCACAGCTTCTTTAGCGAATCATCTATCGTAGGACACTTCAGTTGCTTCCGTGTCCTGGCCACTGTGAATGATGCTGCTATGAACATCAGTGTACAAATATCTTTTTGGATATGAGTTTTCAAGGCTTTGGGGTAAATACCCAGTACAGAGATTTCTGGATTATATGGTAGATCAATTCTTAGTTTTTTGAGGAACCTCCATACTGTTTTCCATAGTGGTCGTACCAATTTGCAGTCCCACCAGCAGTGTATGAGGGTTCCATTTTCTCTGCATCCTCTCCAACATTTGTTATTACTTTTCCTGTTGATTATAGCTATTCTAACAGGTGTGAGATGGTATCTCATTGTGGTTTTGATTTGCATTTCCCTAATAGCTAGTGATGCTGAGCATCTTTTCAAATATTTGAAATAGTAGTTTTTAAGCCTTGAAGTGCGCTAAGCCCTTCAAGGGACTCTAGGGTTATGGAGAGCAAGAGGACGCCATTTACTAGCAACTCCAGAGCTCCATGAGGGAAAGATGTTCTGAGAGGCAAGTTCTAAGTTTTGCCATTCTGGTGGTGAGCATGGAGCAGAGCATACAGGAATGTAGAATAACCTTGGGGACCATTAGGGGAACAAGTTGTTCATAAGCCAGTTGATATGACTGGCTAGAATAGGTCCCCTTTCCTTTCCCTCTGTGTATGTCCCTTTTGAAAATATGTGCACTTAAGCAGAAGACACAAGTTACCTTGCTGGAAGAAGACTCTTCTTTCATCTAAATCAGTGGTCCCCAGCCTTTTTGGCACCAGGGACCAGTGCTCATATGAGAATCTAATGCCTGACGATCTGAGGTGGAGCTGAGACAGTGATACTAGCACTGGGGAGCAGCTTCAAGTACAGATGAAGCTTCTCAGGCTCACCTGCTGCCCACCTCTTTCTGTGTGGCTTGGTTCCTAACAGGCCACTGACCAGTACCGGTCTGCAGCCTGGGGGTTGGGGACCCCTGATCTAGACTATAGAAGTAGCTATGTTTTGGCCTAGAATTTCTGCATAAACATTCCATCCCAAGAGGAAGAAAAGGCAAGGAGATTCCAAATGTAAAAGGATTGGTACAGAAGCCTTTTGAGAGAAGGGGAGTGAAGTCACCTTGTGAAGGTGAGGATGGACAATGATTGCTGAAGAGAAGGGTAGGTGGTGCTCACCACCCACCAAGAAGCGAATAAGAAGCCAGGAAGGGAGAAAAGAGAGTACTTACACAGACTGCTTCCCAGAGAGTAAGGGACATGAACATTCTGCTATTTCAATGTCCAGATTTTCTGACAATTATTTCCAGAGCCCATAGCTCAGCAGAAGGACCAGTTACCTCAGCTAAACCTTTCTAGAGAATATCAGTTTTATTTTGAAAGAATAACCTGGCTGCACAGTTAAGAAAAGTTTAAAATCCAGAAAATATCAGTTTATATAAACAATTGCATTGCAATGAGTTGTTTTCATGAAATGAGATAGTACAGCATGCTCTGTAAAAGCTTTTTTGTTAAAATTCCAACAAAGAGGATCAACTGAAATTAAACCTAGGGTTCTTTCCAAAGAGTCGTGCAAATACCATTCATGCAATGAGAAGCGTAGGAATTCTGATGAGAACACATTTTTCAAGAATTCATCACCCCCTTCTCTTTTACTCAGGAGGTGGCCTCTTATTCGGGCTGTTGGATGTAACCAGTGAACCGAATACTTGAAACCAATTTGCTCGTTTGAGAAGAGTTATTGATTCTCACAGCATGTGTGTACAGGGAAAATTTTATTGTTTAACTCTACATGTGGATGGTTTTAACCTCACACTACTTTAAGTCAGGCCGACTGGGTGAGGTGTATGAATTTTCCTTGTTTTATTGAAGGCTTCAGAGGAACCAAAAACTGTTTAACAGGTATGAATGGTGACTCGAGTTTAAAATACTGCATGTACTTTCTCAGAAGATGTCTAGTTAGGTGAAGGATATTTTTTGTAAGCATGTGCTTTATTTTGGAGGAGGATGTTGGGAGGGAAATTTCTTGCACATTTTGCCCAGTGCCAAGAAGACCGTGGAGGTGATTGATAAAACACAAAATTAAATCTTTTTCTGGATCTTGTTTAAAACGATCATCGTTCAAGTTACTGGTGGTTTATTGTTTGAGACAATCAAAGTATTATTTATATCATATTAGCATTTATTGGCCATATGACCGAACTTTGCATTCTCGAAATAAAAGGAAGCTTCCTCCATCACTGATGGAGAAGAGGAGCAGAGGGAGTATGGTGTCAGGTACACTCATACTCTCTGGATGATCTTTTGCATTTGTATTATTTTTCACTAAATAATAAAAGTTGCATTAAATAATATTCAACTCTGTGTGGATAAAAATTAACAAAACCTTTTAAAAAATTATTTGCAATTCCAGTTGACATACATTATATTAGTTTCAGGTGTACAACACAGTGATTAGACATTTGTATACCTTATGAAATGATCACACCAATAAATCGAGTGCCCATCTTGAACAAGAACAGCTAAGGTGAACATCTCTTCTGGGTATGTTTAAGAATATATGGAAGCCACATGCTGCTGAACGTTCCCCTTTGGATCCTGGAAATGTGGGTCCCGCCCCACTCCAACCACCTCCATCCTCTACTTTTCCTCTAGAAATATTATTACTGGCCTAGAGAAGTTTCTTTCCATCAGGAAGTCTGCTGTTTTGAACCAACATGAACAGCCTTTCTAGCAGAAGGAAATGATTTATTGTCATCATCATTTATAAAGTGACTATTGGGAGCAAGTTTGCTGATAAATCCATGGCCACCGGGGAGGATTTTAATTTGAGACAAGGAAAAATTCTTTCTGCTTAATGGGGAGGGACATCTCTGACCCTTATCTGTATGGGTTTACGGTGGGAGATAGGCCCTCTGCGTATTTATCCCCTGGAACTGAGAAGTCTTTCTAATATATACTTCTGTTTTAGATGCAAAACTCCCTAGGTCCTCAGTTGGGGTGAGCAATTGGTGGAGAAAAGAATCAAGTTATTATTTTTTTTAAATGTCTACATTTTTGGCTTTGATTTTTTTTTTTTTTTAACTGATAACTTATTTCTCTTTCAGGGCCCAAGATTGGTACAGAAGACTGTCATATGAATCAGAGAGAGTAACTGAAACCAAAGGAAGGGCTCCAGTGTCCAGCCAAAAGCATGCCAGAAGCACGCCACAAGGGATGACAAGGAACAGAAGTCTTAAAGAGACAAGCTGTGCATGGACAGGTAGCAACATAAGAAATATTTATTTCCCTGTGGTGATTAATTGGCACATGAACCTCCTGAAAGACATGGCTCCAACTTAAAGATCTTGTGTTAAAATTTTTCAAAGACTGCACAGCAGGCACACCAGCCATATGACTACCGTGAACTGTTATATTTCTAAAGTATTAAACACTTTGGTGATCAGCTGCTTGGGGTCCCTTCTGCTACATTTCTTGAGAAAATCTCCAGAGAGTTACCGGTAACTCTGACCGTGGCAGTTTTCACGGTGTGCGATTCATCATCTGTAGGTATTAGCGTCACCTTGGAATTCAACCTCCAGACCAGTCTAGAGCTGGTCACCTGGAACTGAAATTCTGAGATGCAAAAACAGAGAGGAGTTATTAAAATGAAGGAAGCAAAATAAAGTGTTCCCTCTTTGCCCAAGAGAGGAACCAAATTTAAAGGAGTGGTAAGAATACTGACAGAATAATATTTTTAATATATTAGCTGATTTTTCTTTAGAGCTCCTGTTGTTCTGCCTCCTCCCGACCCCCAACCCCATTCGGGCATCATTTATTAGGGGAAAAAGGAGTTTCACCAGAGAACAGGATAAAAAGGCTTTTGGTTGTCAAAAGTCAAGACCCTAAGGGCATTTGGCATAGAAACTATAAGATGAGTTGGAGCAAGGCTTCCAAGCCTATGGTAGAACACGACGCTTTCCAGGTGTGCTGGCAGGGAGGTGAGGAGCCGGCTAGATCTGAGGGAGGAAAGAGCTTTTAGATGTTGGCAGGAGGTCAGGAGGAACAAAGGGAAGGTGGTGGGAGAAAGGTGAGGAGTAGAGAGGAAGCAGCAAGAGCCCTTAGATTCTGCTGGCCCCTCTCTCCTCTAAGAAAGAGGCTCTGTGCCCTGCTTGCCAGAGGGAAAGGTGATGGATACAGAAACCTCAGACAGCTTGGCTTGTCATCACTTCCCAGAAGAGCTCAAGGAGACTGCAAAACCCCAGAACAGAAATGGCTGAGTAGTATCTGAGGTACAGAGTCTGAGCCAGCCTCAGGGAGTCTAGTGCACCTAGCACAGCCGAGTATTAGAATGAATCCTCTGTGCTGAAAAGTGCCACCAGAATAGTAACAAAAGAACCACAGCTTTTAATTGGCATCTGAAGTGAAACAGTCTTATAGGACTGAGCCCTGAACTTGTGGGCTCTGACTCTGACTCCAGGCAGATAGTGTCAGAATTGAATTGAAATATAGGACACACAGATGATATCAGAGAATTGGTTGGTGTGTGAGGGTAGGGGAAACCAACACATTTGTGGTCAGAAGTCTTTTGAGTAAAAACAATTCACGTCTTCCCTATTTTCCAAGGCTTAATTCAAATTTCACCTGTTCCCAGGCACCTTTCCCGACTTCTCAGTTATTATTATTTCCTCTCTCCTCGGGTTCCTTTAGCACTTCACACATTCTCTATAGCCCTTCACCAAAGTCAGCCTTGTATTGCAGGTTAAGTTGGTATTTACTGCTGGGTGGGAATCCCAGAAGTGTTCTGTATTGTGTCCTCACAGCACATACCATGAATTTAGCACCCTAGGCTGGAAAATATTTTGGTGCCTAGTATGTCATAAAGCCTTAATACCTATTTGTCAAAGTAAATTGCACTTAAAAATCTCATGAAACGTGAGACAGAGCCTTCCGTTGTTGGTTGTATGGCCTCGGAAGTGTTGCTTAACCTGTGCCTGTGCCTGTTTCTCACTCTGTAAAATGGGGGTGGACAATGAAGCCTATTTCATAGGTCGTGGAGAGGATTAAATGAAATAATGGAGATAAAGGGCCTGGCATGTAGCGTATGTTCAATACACAGTAGCAAGAAAAAAAGTACAGCATCAATATTTATTTCAGCTGTCAGCACTGATTTGCAATGATTTGTGCTTCTGGTGTGCTTCCTTCCAGTCTCTGCTTTAGGCCAGAAGGAAAAGAAATTCACAGGAGACAATGAGTCTCAGACTCTTCCTTGGTTATGAGCAAAGGGTCCCTGGATATAAGAGGTGAGTAAGAGATGATCTGGGCTTCTATGTGAAAACTGCATCTGAATTCCTAGCACGATTAAAAGGCCAAGAGCTAAGGGAAGAATCATCAATTATCTACTTGCACCCAGACAAGATGGGTGATCTTAATGCTTACCTAAAATTCAGAAGAATCTTTGCTAAAACTGGAGGCGACGAGGGGAGAATGTCAGGGCTCTCTTGCAGCCATGAAAACTACTACCTTTGGTATGGGGATTTGCATATTTTCTGAGCATAGTCCCTCATTCGTACAACCTTCCATGTTAAGGTTATAAAATAGTCCCAAATCAGGGAACCAGAATGATGCCCACATCATCTTGTTCTGAAATGGGCCTGGAAAACTGGAAAGTGGAGGACGAGATCCCATGGCCTCAGACCAAGCAGCATTTGGACTGTTGGAAGGCTGAAAAAAAGGAAGTCTCACCCTTTGTTTTCCGGGTGTGCTCTCACCAGGCCCATCACCATGCCCAGTCATTACATTGTTCTTTATACCCCTTAGTTTAATCATGCTGCGTACAGGATGCTATGAATATCGTGGTTTGAATGAACTGTGCTTTGTCCATACGAATTGTCTTTTGCTGCACACTGACTTGGGGGCTCTTGATTTCAAATTTGTGCCTGCAGGAACTGGAAACTGCCTAGTGTCCTTCTCCACCTAATGGTTTACAACCTAGATGACATGTCATGTTAATCTGTGGATCACGTTTAAAAATTCAAGTGCCTGCTTCTTTCCGATTCCATTCCTTACCCTGAGAGTCTGAGTCAGTGGGTGCTGGGATAGCCCACTGGAATCTACATTTTAAAATTCTCTACAAATTATTTTACTTCACAGCCAGAGCTGCAAACTACCTCTGTATTGTAATGTCATACAGCCCTTCTTAATAAGAACAGCGAGAGATGAAGCATGTCTTCTTTTGAGGTGCGAAGTCTTGGTTGACCTTTTCATTTTTGCTTTGTCTTCTACCAATCGATGAGTGTAAAGTGGAAAACTGGCTGAAATGAGAAGATTGAGAATACTTCCAAAGTAGACAAGATTGGGCATAAAGTAGAAATAAGGACAAGCCAGGAGTGCACTTGAGGAGACTCTCAGTGGAAGAAGAGCTAGGGTGGTTATCACAGCCACTAGGAAAGCAGGCTGGGGAATATCAGGTATAACCTAGGACAAAAAGGCAGACAGGAAGATTGAGTAACTGTATTTTATAAATTCTAAAACATACATATTTCACGTTTTAACATCCTAGGCATCTGTCAGTCAGTGCCAAGAAGGGTGTATTTGTCATTGTTCATGAAAAATAAATATTTTTATTATTCATGGTAGCATAATTGGATAACTTTAATCCCTTAGTTTCAGTCAGCAAACAATTCGAGGGCTATTTGAAGAAAGAATAACATCGTAATTATTGTCTGAAAACCTACTGTTGTCATTTGTAGTTAGATAAAAGTGACAACAGCAAGGCCTTCCCATCAAGTGTTACTAGCTTGGAGAAAATTCTGGAGTTAACAGTGGAATTCTTTTTAAAAGAAATACTGCATTATCAATGCTCTTGATGATATGGACACAAATAT
Source organism: Pteropus vampyrus (assembly GCF_000151845.1). Taxonomy (NCBI): domain Eukaryota; kingdom Metazoa; phylum Chordata; class Mammalia; order Chiroptera; family Pteropodidae; genus Pteropus; species Pteropus vampyrus. Next base: position 2,469,119 of record NW_011889082.1, read on the forward strand.
CTTGTGGAAAAAATGGGAACAGACATACCAATTCTGAGTTGAAAAGTGACCCAGGAGAGTTGGAATCTGAATGTGAAGAAGTTTAGGGTAGAGTTTAATTGGCAGCTTTTTTCTCTATCTTAATGGTAGATAATAGTGATGCTTAGTACAATTGACAGTGTCTTAGATTTAGTGTAATATGGAATTGGTCTTTACAAAAGAGAATATTAAATAAAATTCTCAATTCTAAAGAGTCCCTTGAAAAAAAGCATATATGAAACTATAGAGGGTCCCCAGAGAATCACAGACCTGTGTGTGTCTGACTTCTATAAAGGAAGTTTTCTCTGAAAAAACAAAGAGCAGAACCACCATATATATATAAATAATAATAACATTTTTAAAGAAAAGCAGCTGTGTTGCATTAAGAAGGAATTCTTCCTATTTAATGGAATTGTTTGAAGAACTAAGTAGGCACGTGAACAGGAGCTGATGGATACACCTAGGTAGGCTTTCAAAAAGTCTGTCATAGTTGTAAGTGAATTGTTCACTCCTCTCCTCCTGGCCTGGAGTTCCCTGAGATACAGTCGTTTTCTCTATATTGGATACCTCAAGACCCATAATCCACAGTTCTTATCCCTCTTCCACATGTTGCCCTTTGAATATCTCAAAATAGCTTTCATATAAACCTCATGCTGCTCTTTCATAGGCTAAATACCTCTTTCTTCAAAAATTTATCATAATCTATATTTGGAAGCCTTCTCATCCTCAAGTCTCTCCTCTGAATACCCTCCAGTTTGTCTAGATCCCTTAATATACTTCCCAGTTTGTCCAGGAGTCTTAGTTTATGCCTATTTTCTAGTCTTTTTAGAATGAAAAGGGTTTCTGTGTGATAATGATTGAACAATGTCATATATGGTCAATCTACTTACAACTGAACTGAATTCAGTATCTAACTGTGGGCTAACTAATAAGAATTAGAGCAGGGCTCCCACCACCCTGAGTCTAGGTATTTTACAAGCACAAACAGATGCATTAGTGACTTGGGGCATACATCACACCATTGCCTCCTCATGTTAAGCTCATAGCTGCTTGCTGATCCTCAAGTCTTTTTTATAAAGCCACATCTTCCCTGTGCAGTACTGGTTTGGTGGCTCTGTGACATTTGTTCTACTAAATGTCATGATGTTAGAATTCAACCCATTGTTCAGTTTGTTGAGAACTTTGTCATCCAAAATGCTGACTTATCTTTTCCAACTTCCTGCTATCAGAAGATTTAATCTTGCTTTTCTGTATCATCATTCAAGTTTTTGGTCAAAAATGTTGCATTTGGTCAAAAATGTCTCACGGCACTTCACCTCTCTTCAGTTTGACTTCCATTTGTATCCTGGAGTCATTTAACATCACAAACTCACTTAATTGTCATATTATCCAAGTCATTTCTGCTTTTTGCATGACAATATCTTGGGATACCTTAGCAAACGCTTATTGAAATTTCAGATGCCTAATGTAAAATATTTTTTACTGATCTGAACAACAAAAAAGGAAGAAAAAAGGAATTAAGTCTAATATGACTTCCTAGTGAGTGCACTTCTTTTTAGCCCCCACGAGGCCTTAAAAATGTAATGATTTACACACAAAGTAGGTCAGTGCTCAATGAATATTTGTTGATTCAAGCACAATTTTTTATTGAAAAAACAAACAGAAGATCTTTCTGTTAAAAAAAAAAAAATCCTATTTTTTATACATGTCCAGGACTTCTGCTTTGGGAAGTCCCACACACAGCTTAGGTCCATATCAGAGTATGAACTGACTATTTTCTAATCATGTCAATATTATTGCTGAAGTGAAAACATGATTGAAGCTAGAAGTGTAAACTGAATGCAGAAAGTACAGCTCTTTAATGTAAGCAATTAATTAGGCATCATCTTCAAGTCTAGTGATAGGTCCCAGGGTGTTAATCAAATCAAATATCACCAGCTACTGAGAAAACAAGCTCTTTTAGGAAGCATTCCCTGCACTGAGGAACAGATGGAGTTGGCATTGAAATGGCTCCAGTAGCTTAGGACACCTATAAAGAAATCGTGGGAAATTGCTTTGTGGGCACATTTATAACATCAGACAAACACTGTCTTGAGTTACCTGGAGAGGTGAAAAGAATCTAGCTTTGGAACCAGTCAGAAATGGGTTCAAGTCTTGGTTCTGTTTCTTTCTAGACTTGGAAAAATCACACAATCTGTCTGAGCCTTAGATTATTCAGTTTTAAAATGGAGGTGACAACACCTACCTTGTAAGGTTTTTGTCAGGTTGTCAGAATAAGCGACTACAGAGATGGCAATGCCCAGCATGAAGGAAGGATGCTGTATGACAGTCAGGTGGTAGTGATGGTAGTTTCAATGATAAAGGGCTTCTGGTCCACCCTCTGCTACTGATGTGTCTTCTTTGATTTTAGATATACCCTTAGCTTTTCAGAGCTTACTCTTCCTCATTTCTGAAAAGGAAGAAATGGACTAGATGGAGTTACAGAGCTAAATGCCCATTCTTCGACAGGGCTTGGAATTAGGGCAATTTTTGAAATAAGTGAAATGAGACATGGGAAAAGTGTACTGATATGTGGGAGGGTGGTCTGGTCACCACGGGTGATGTCTCACGGGGAGTTTATTTTCCCCATACCATCCCTTCTCCTCCCCCTAGAACAAGCTGGAGGCCACCTGAAATGAGCTATCACCTCAAGTCCTCACCACCACACATGTCTGGCTGTCATCACATGTTTGTGCAGGGCTGGGAGATACTCAGCACCATGACAAGGGCACCTTAAAGGAAAAAGTAAATTTTGGAAGCTGGGGAGGGCCTGTCTTGAACTATTCTATATTTAAAATAATATTTTTCTTTTATTTTTTCTTATTGCAAATTAAAACATGGTTGATGTAGAGAGGTGTGAACATAACAATAGTTTAAAGCTACTACTGTTATTCTATGTATGTCCTTCCAGTCATTTATATGTAAAACAAAAATGACCTCACATAATCAACCTATCTTACAGTATACTTTTCTGGATATTTTCCTCCTTCCTCATTATCACTATTTTAAGTTTTCCTAATGGCTGTTAATAGTGATGCCTTGGTTATTTGGCAGAGGTCTCCAAAAGATGTTCGCTCCTAGGGCATGTTAAGGCAGTCTATCAGGGAGCAGGAAGAAAATTTTAGAATTTCTGTTTATAATTTTATCTCTTCTTAAAATTGTGTGTATATATGGGTTTCATAACATGTAAAAATATGTCTGGAGGTAGACAGTTCAGAGGTAGCTCATGGATACTATTAGATACTGAATCTCTTTCCAACTTCTTCCTTTCTACTTTATATATAGGCCTTCATCCTCAAATTTGCAGCCTCATGTTTGCAAGATGGCTGTTGTACATCTATGCTTTACATGTACATTCCAGGCAGGAATAATGGTCAAAACAATGGAAGTTGGAAAACTGGAAATTTTAGCTTTTCAGCATCTAGCAAAGGAAGTCAAGGGCATAGGAAATTGGGAATTGTTTGGGGTAGACAATCCATAGGGTCTGCCACAGTTCTCTCCCCACAAAAAAAATGCATGCACATGTGCAGGTGTGTGCACACATACACAACTTTGCCAGGCAATTTCAGGGGGTTTCTCTCTTAAGTGAGAGTGGAAGGGGACCCACTCTCTAGAGCCAAATTGAGAACCACCATTCACTCAAATAGTTGCCGTTCAGCCCAAAGCCAGGGAAGATGAGAGAATCAACAGGGGAAGGAAATAGAAGAGAGGAGAGAAAGTGAAAATATATGAATGGGAGTGGCATGAAAATTATAAGTAGCAAATATTGTAATAACAGTAAAAAAATAAATATAATGGCAGAGAGAGAGAGAGAGAGAGAGAGAAGCAACGCTACAAGGGGGAAAAGGTAATCATTTAAGTAAGCTCTCCAATGCGGGAGTGGAGGTGGTGAAGGTAGTATGGCACCCTTTAGTGTCAAGTTTGGCCAAGTTCTATTAACTTCTGTAGAGTCACAGGACATTCATAAGGAATTCAAGGGGATTCTCCAGAAGGTTTGATGACTTGGAGATTTAAAGTCTGATACAGAATAGTTCAGCAAGATAAGATCAGTTCTGTAGAATGCTGCAACATAGTGTTAAATTAGCTGTTGTGAATAATTTCTAGTGGAGTTTACGATGGCAACTTGAAGTTAGTTCCCTATGGATTCGTAGGAACTGATCACAATGTTTGGATATATACTAGTTGCTGATAACAGACACAAGTAGCAAAATAATTAGCACTGTCCCTGAAACCATTCTACAGGACCTATGACAGCCTTTCCCCAGTTGAAAAAATCATAGATCCCTCCAGTATCTTTGGTCCATTTTAAAGTGCAGAAGCAAAAGGTTTTTAAGAACAGCACAGGTGTTTGAGCCTATGTATTTTCCCCTACAGGACTTGGTGATGTCAGAGGAAGACATCACATTGAAAAATAATTTTGTTAAAAAAAAAAAAAAGGAAACCATAAAGCAAGAATTCACTGATTCTTCCAGAGAAAGAAATACCTGCTTTCTGAACAGTCTATATCTTGAACAGTTTCCTGGAAATGACACACCTGATTAAGTTTTATAAAAGCCCTCGAAGTGTCACACAGCACGTTTTGATAATCCCAAATGCCCAAAGAGGTCAGCAATTTAAATGAATTTAAGCTGTTACCTGTATCTGACCTCAAGGCCCACCTGAAGTAAAACTTTGCAAATTTGGAGTGTAGAGTAAATAGTGGTTTTAGGACTTGACGTCTAGAGTCATACCACCTAAGTTGGGATCTCGGCTCCATCATGTATCAGTTATGTGATTTGGGAGCAAGTTACTTTACTTCCCTGTCTTCACTTTCTCATCCATAAAATGGGGATAACCACTTCATAGGATGGTTCTGAGGATTAAATGAGATAATTTACATAAGCTACAGAGCATGACACAATAAACCATCTGAACACCCAGAAACACAGGATGGTTAAGCAACTTTTTTTTCTGATTAATTCCACCTTTTTTCTTTTTAATTTTCACATCAGTACCATAAGTTTACCTAAGGATAAGGAACCATTTTTATTGTTAGCCCATTCTGAAGAACAGCATTAATTCTTGAAAAGGTATTTACCTTCTCTTTTTTTCAGGCATCAAAATGATGTAATATTTAAGAGGAGTCAGACTTCTGGGTTTGAATCCTCACTTATTGCCTTCAAGACTTTGAAAAGTTGCTTAACCTCTTTGAGCCACAGTGGCTTTACTTATAAAATGGGGATTCTGTGTAGTTTAAATGAGTTAATAGATATAAAGTGCTCACATCAGTGCCAGGCACATGGAAGGTACTCAAGGCTGCCATTGTCACTGACTGGCACTATTAACAAAGCATTTTCCAGAAACTAAAGTAAAAAAAGGAATACCATGAAACCATTTTCTTCATCTTATATATAATATACTGAACTTCCAGACCCACAATATTCAAGATGAAATTTTGAAGGATACCTGTCTCAGAATGTTTTTTTTTTCCATAGTCAAACGTTAAAAACAAAGTGACAGTCTATTCAGGTAGGGATGGCACACACATGGCATACCCACCTGATACCAGGGTGATGGCAGACATTACTAATCATGGTGTTTTTACCTACTGAGGTCAAATGCAGCCTCCAGATTTTTCTCAACACAGTACTCTAACCATTGTCAATTTGACTGGTGTTATGTGAAATCCAACATTTTCCGTCCTTGTTCCAATATCATGTCTTCAGAAATATTACTTTCCTGGAAGGTGAAGTTTTCAAGTAAACTTCTACTGAAATTCCAGTCTTAAATAATGAGAAATAATCTTTTTTCAAATCCTTGAATAAGCAGGATGAGTTATATGAAAGAGAGGGAAAAGTTGTCTGACAATAGCTATGATCTATTGTTGTGATGCTTTGGAAGATGTTTCTAAGACAGATCACACTGATAGCTGCAATTTTTAAAAAGAAAAATTTGCTAGGATCTGAGAAAAGAATTTAGAATATGGCTACTTTTGACATTGACTCAGTAAATAATTTTCTGGAAAGACAGTTAGGTTACATTGTCCAGTCTATCATACAACCATGTATCTTTCATTTATCTTAAGCAAAAGATGCAAGTGACTATATATAAAGATGTAGCCCAGATGTTGATTAGTATATTACTCTGCTATGGCTGCCATAACAAAATACCACAGATCAGGTGGCTTAAATAACAGAAATTAATTTTCTCACAGTCCTGGAGGTTGGAAGTCTGATCAAAGTGTTGGCAGGTTTAGTTTCTCCTGAGGCCTCTCTCCTTTGGCATGCAAATGGCTGCCATCTTGTTGTCTCCTCACTTGATCTTTTCTGGGAGCGTGTGCTACTTGCTTGGTGTCTCGCTTATTACAAGGGCACAAGCCATATTGGATTAGGGCCCAAAATTTATGACCTCATTCAATTTTAATTATCTTCTTAAAGGCCACATCTTCAAATACAGTCACATTGGGGGATAGGGCTTCAACATATGAATTTTGGAGGGTCACAATTCAGTCCATAATAATTACTTTGTACTCATTTAACTCTAGGTTCCATAGCATCTTATAACCCCAGCATTGTTACGTCTCCTCCTCATCATGTGATCCTAGTTCTGTAAGAAAGGAAAGGCATGCGGGTTATGAACTGTTTAAGAAGACAAAGAAATGTGTACTTACTTTAGAAAATTTTTCATTTCCTGCAAATCAGTAAGACAGATACCTCAATGGAAAATGGGGAAAGATAGAAGTCAAAATTCATAGAAAGAGAAAATACAAAATGCTAACCAGAATGTAAAGATATGCTCAATGAGATATCACTTTGCATGTACTAGACTGTCACAATTAGGATAATGGCAAGTGTTGGCAGAGATGTGGGACCGTGGAAACTCTCATGTACTATTGATGGGAACGTAAACTTGTTTAGAAATTCTGCAAAGGACATTGGTGGAAATCACAAATTAGGTCTATGTATATACTTCCTGACCCAGCAAATCCACTTCTGGGAACATATCCAGAAAGAATTCTCAGAGTTCGTAAGGGTCCTACTTGAGTAAAGTGATAAGGCAGTTCGGGTTGCGTTCCACAATTACAGTGTACATCTGCTGTCCTGGTGGAATTTTTAATAGCAACCTATTCATTCTCAAAAATATTCACCCTGTGTATAAGGACGGTAGGAGCAGTTGGAGGCAGTTTGAAGAGTGAAGAGTCAAAATGTGTTGGGTTCATGCTATTCAGCAGAGAGAAGTAACAAACTAGATGTACCCATAGCAAAATACATAGGTCTTAAAGATATAGTGCTGAATGAAAAAAGAAACATATTGAAGTTTATAATAATAATATTTACATACCATTAAGATCTATGCATATAAAATTTTATGTTTTGTAAGAATCCATACTAAGGGGCATGCATTTAAGCTCATTGAACGGTTGCCTTGGGAGAAGTGAGGAATAAAGATGGGAGATAAAGTGAAAGAAAGAAATAAGAGGAGTCTTCTTAGACCAACAATGATAATGAACCACTGAGAATATGATTAACTCAGGCCACGGTACTAGAAATCAAAAAGATTCTATCAAAACAGATAAAATTAAAGAATTTTTTAAAGTATTCAAATAAATTAAACTCTAGCTTTCTTGAAAAAGTAGCATTTGTTTGCTTATTTATTCTCTGAGGCTCTAAAAGACATTTAAGTCTGCTGAAATAATTTAAATAGGACAAAATAAACAAAAATAATTGGATAAGGAAAGCAGAACAGAGAGAATATAGAACTATAAAAGAGGCAAAGTCAGGTTAGGTTAATATCTAAAAATTCACACCAAAATGTTCTGTAGATTTTCTAGAAATGGGTCTCGGATTTGGCACTAAACTGCTCAAAGAAGATGCCCTCACATATGGGACCTACATTATCCATAGTAATAGCTACGGCAGAACCACTCCAGATACTAAAAAGCAGCCCGACTATTTCCTATTCTGAGATCAGAGAGAAATTTCTCCCCTGGGCTCTCATAAGGAGGGCACTGTGTAATGGAATAGCGACCTAGAAAACTAATTTCTACAGAAAGACTCATTCTAAAGCCATGTTGAATCCCTAAATGCTAATTTATTCTAACAGGGTTTGGGCTCCTTGAATTTCTGCAAAACTACTAGGTTTCAGTTCCAGAGTGGTTCAGGACAATTTCTTGTGCATGCAATAAATCTGTGGTCCACAGGTGTTTGGGCTCTCCTACTTGATTATGAGCCACAGGGCCAGAAATTTCTGGACATTATAGCAATAGCTAATGGGGGGGATGGGGGGAGGGATTCTCCTTCCAGATTCCAGGAGTGCCATTGCCCCTCTCTCCCTGAGGAGGGGAATTGATAATGTTTTCCTCTATCTTTTCCTGAAACAACTTTAGCAGCAATTAAATTTTTATTGACTAAAAACCAAACATAGTAATTATTGTAGAGACTACAGAAAATAAATCTGTTATGTGGAAACAGGTGTCACCATAAGAGTGACACCAGCAAAACAAAAAAAAAGGAAATAAAAAAACAATAATGCCTAATGGAAGTGTTTAATGGCAGGCATCTTGAGAAAAAATCCACTCTGAGGCATGATCTCCAAAAGGATATTTGGGATATGTCTTGGGGGTGGGTGGGGAAGGAGAGGAAAAGAGACAGTCTGGTGTTTTCGTTCATTCTGAGTTTAGAGTGAGTATAATTCATCAAGTTCATTTGAAGTCTGATTGAAATAACCCCGAAGCACTATCCAATTATATTTGATTTCATGTGTATCAAGTGACCTGTACTTATTAATTCAGTTTTCAAGAGCCTAAGAAAGGGAGATATGGAAGGTTGATACCAGAATAGCTATAATTATTTAATTTTGTGTCTCCTGCATGTGACTTTGCAACTCATCCCATCAATAGCGGTAGACTCATGCCGCTTCACCCCATGCATCTAGGCTGGCTTTGTGATTTGTTTTGACCAATAGAATGTAGTGGAGGTGATGGTGTGCCATTTTTAAGCCTAGCTCTCAAGATGCCTTGCATACTCCTTTCTCTCTCTGAATCTTGCACAGCCACCATGGGAACACACTCAGGCCAATTTGCTCAATGATGAGAAACAAAGCCCATTTACCCATATCGCACTGGCTGATTGCCAGACAACACTAGACATGTCTGTGAGGCCGTCTTAGATCAGCCACCCTGTGGACCAACCACCAGCTGACCGCAAATACCTGAGTGAGCCTAGGAGAGATCAGCTGAGCCTGGCCCATATCCGCAGAACTGCCCTGCCAACCTTAGATGTGTGAGCAAAAACAAATGCTTATTGTTTTAAGTTTCTGAGTTTTGGCCTGGTTGTTACGCAGCAATAGCTGATACAGGAGGGTTCTCTGATAGTGTTATAACTAATAGAAAATTACATCTGCTATTATAAATTTAAAAAATTACAAACAAAAATGTAAATTTAAAAAAAAAAAAAACCGCTTTGGCATATTGGTTTGTGTTTTAGGATCTTATAAGTCAATGAACATGGAAGTCCCTGAGAACCTGGGTAGCTTTGAATAAGTGGACAAAATTGAGTTTCTGGACTTGCAGAATGGAGGATCAGACCCTAGACAGTGAATTGCAAAACACTCCCTCCTGGGATTCCCAGCAAAAGTGTGGGGAGACAACCATCTGTTTCTGTTATGAATAAAACCTGGAAAATGTAAGTCACCATTTCCCTACTTCTTTCTACTTTACATGATAAAGGGTTGTTTTCTCTTAGAGCATCTCTAATTACTCCTAAGTTGCTTTGCATCTGCTACTGTTAATTCAATAAGTTTTTTTCTTAGAGCAGTATTTTCCACTTTGTTGGTTTATGTCTCATCCCCTC
>NW_011889082.1:2479055-2482246 GCF_000151845.1 Pteropus vampyrus
AGAAAAAATCCACTCTGAGGCATGATCTCCAAAAGGATATTTGGGATATGTCTTGGGGGTGGGTGGGGAAGGAGAGGAAAAGAGACAGTCTGGTGTTTTCGTTCATTCTGAGTTTAGAGTGAGTATAATTCATCAAGTTCATTTGAAGTCTGATTGAAATAACCCCGAAGCACTATCCAATTATATTTGATTTCATGTGTATCAAGTGACCTGTACTTATTAATTCAGTTTTCAAGAGCCTAAGAAAGGGAGATATGGAAGGTTGATACCAGAATAGCTATAATTATTTAATTTTGTGTCTCCTGCATGTGACTTTGCAACTCATCCCATCAATAGCGGTAGACTCATGCCGCTTCACCCCATGCATCTAGGCTGGCTTTGTGATTTGTTTTGACCAATAGAATGTAGTGGAGGTGATGGTGTGCCATTTTTAAGCCTAGCTCTCAAGATGCCTTGCATACTCCTTTCTCTCTCTGAATCTTGCACAGCCACCATGGGAACACACTCAGGCCAATTTGCTCAATGATGAGAAACAAAGCCCATTTACCCATATCGCACTGGCTGATTGCCAGACAACACTAGACATGTCTGTGAGGCCGTCTTAGATCAGCCACCCTGTGGACCAACCACCAGCTGACCGCAAATACCTGAGTGAGCCTAGGAGAGATCAGCTGAGCCTGGCCCATATCCGCAGAACTGCCCTGCCAACCTTAGATGTGTGAGCAAAAACAAATGCTTATTGTTTTAAGTTTCTGAGTTTTGGCCTGGTTGTTACGCAGCAATAGCTGATACAGGAGGGTTCTCTGATAGTGTTATAACTAATAGAAAATTACATCTGCTATTATAAATTTAAAAAATTACAAACAAAAATGTAAATTTAAAAAAAAAAAAAACCGCTTTGGCATATTGGTTTGTGTTTTAGGATCTTATAAGTCAATGAACATGGAAGTCCCTGAGAACCTGGGTAGCTTTGAATAAGTGGACAAAATTGAGTTTCTGGACTTGCAGAATGGAGGATCAGACCCTAGACAGTGAATTGCAAAACACTCCCTCCTGGGATTCCCAGCAAAAGTGTGGGGAGACAACCATCTGTTTCTGTTATGAATAAAACCTGGAAAATGTAAGTCACCATTTCCCTACTTCTTTCTACTTTACATGATAAAGGGTTGTTTTCTCTTAGAGCATCTCTAATTACTCCTAAGTTGCTTTGCATCTGCTACTGTTAATTCAATAAGTTTTTTTCTTAGAGCAGTATTTTCCACTTTGTTGGTTTATGTCTCATCCCCTCTCCTCAGGGAAATGAGGGGGGAATGTGCACAAAAATACCTGTCACAAGTAAAGCTGGAAAATACCAATTTTTAATTGGGTTCTAAAGTGGTTTCTGTGACCACTTCTGACCCACTGATATTTTCTTTTCTTTGAGTTTTGTCATCAGTTTTATTGTGACGAATTTGTTTGGTTTTAATTTCTGCAGCAAGAGGAAGAGGCAGAGCTATACCTGGCCCCTCCTGTGAGTCACCAGCATCTGTTACGTGGTGGCCAGTCTCATTATTGTCACTGCTGCTGGGCTGGCAGATCTTTTGAAAGCAGAAATGGAGGGCTCCAGGATTCACTAATGACTCCTGGGGAGATGCAAGAGGAGGGTTCTGCCTTGGGGAGGCCATTGTGAAAACGCACCTGTCTGTGTCCTGCAAGAAATTAAAGATGTCTTTCATTTCAAAACTGCTAAAGGAGGCAGTACCAGAAGTCTTAAGATATCCATACAAAAAGGATACTGAGCTTTGCTGAGACTTCAGTCCTCATATATAAAGTGAGAATAGTATTAACATTTGTCATGAGGATTACATAATTTAAATGTGTAATTCCTAGTATACCTGGAACATAAAGACACTTGATAAATTCAATTCTTTTATTTTCTCTTTTCACTTTTTCTGACTTTTAGTTATATTGTTGTTTGTTTCCTTGCTTGCTTGCTTGTATATGTATTTTTTTACTCTGTAGAATGCAGGGTGGGTTTTTAGAAAGCAAGAATACATTTATACCAAATATCTTCAAACTGCTTGCACTTTTTACTAATAATCTCATTCAGGTAAATGTGTATTGAAACAAGGGTTCAAATTTTAAAAAGTAGAAAGCTATAGTCATAAAAAGATGCATTATTGCTTCAAAAAAAGTCCTTTCTAATCTTTGCCTGTTTCCCTTAATAAAAAGCAAACCAGCACTTTCTTCACCCTTATTTTTTTAATCTTTTCTGCTATTTGCTACTTATTCTCATTATTTTTATCCATGCAGTCAGTAAATTCTCATCCCTTCCCCAAATCATTAATGTATAGACCAGTGTTAATTTCCCATGAGCTCAACATGAATAACTTCCTTCTCAGAAAATTATCAAATAGGTTTATTGCTTTAGTCAAGGCAGCCAATTTCCAGAAGCAAAACTGGATTATAACCCATCTTGCATGTTTATGTAGCTATTAGATGTTTCATAATAACTATGTCAATCCTTCATAATATTTTGGGGAAAAATGATCAAAGAGTACACTCAGAAACAGTCAAGGAAACATTTAAATTAGAGAAAAGGGAACTCATCTTGACTGGTCCATTGCTGCATGCTCATTCCAAATTCCAAGGTGCTGCTTTTACAAAAACCCTGCCAATAAGTGTTTTAATCTCCAGTTTCCTGAATATGAAACTGAAGACCCAAGATTTCAAACGGCTACCCTTTAGACTAAGAATTTGAACAAAGGACTGCTGACTTTAATATCCATGTTCTTGCTTTTATTCCCAGCTGCCTCCAAGGCGACGATTCTTACTATTGGCTACACGTTGGAATCATTTGGGAAGCTTTAAAAAAATAGCAATTCCCAACACAATACTGAGAAAGAACAAAGTTGGAAGAGTCACACTACCCAATTTTAAGACCTATGATAATGCTTCAGTAATCAAGACAGTGTTCAGTTGGGGAAGAACAGACATATAGTTCGATGGAACAGAATAAAGAGACCAGAAATAGACCCACACAAATGTAGTCAGCTGATTTTTGACAAAGGAGCAAAGGCAATTCAATAGAGAAAGGATAAGCTTTTCAACAAATGGTGCTGGGCCAATTGGAAATCCATATGCAAGATAAAAAATGAACCTAGACATTATACTTTTATAATAATGAACTCAAAATAGATCATAGTCCTACA